>NC_040045.1:19928900-20187519 GCF_003713205.1 Coffea eugenioides | reverse complement strand
CTGTTAAACTCTCTTAAATTATTACTGTAAGTCCCAAAGACAACCAAGAGGGGGGGTGAATTGGGTTGTTCAAAATCTTAATCAGATTTAGGCAATTTTTGCTAAATTAAAATTTCCTTCTTTTCTAGTAATGATCAACCAAGTGGATTAGAAGACAAGAGCAATATTGATCAGAAACACAAGTATAAACAAGCAATGAGAATTTTATTAAACAGAAAAGTAAATTGGGGAATCAAACCAAGTGTCTACCAAGCTATCCTCAAACTTGAAGACCACACACTAGGAAGAGCAACTTCTCTTTGATGGAAGACGATCAACTAGATGTACAATGGAGGGAGCACTTCCTCCTTGCCCTAAGCCTCACTTAGTCAAGCTAAGAAGTTTTACAATCACTCTGAAAACCCTCAACAAAGCTACACTAAAGATCCTTTCAATCACAAAAGAAATGCTCACCAGAAATTCACACCACTTTAAAACAAATCTAGCTTTGGAGACTATTTTCTAGCTAAAATATCTCTTGAGATCTTGTAAACAAAGTGTGCAAAAGTTCTCCCTTCGTTCAGAACAGTTTGTTTTTAAAGGGGAACAGAAATGAGCTTCATTAAAGCTTCCAACGGATAGAAGGCAGATGAAGGGTCAGCTAGCCGTTGGGGCTTTCGGACGTCCGACGATCAAATCATCGTCCGAACCAATCGTCCGAAAATAGCCAAGTTGAAGTTCGGACGTCCGATGAGATTTTTGTCGTCCGACAGCACAGCGTCCGATCGTAGGCCGAGAGCTAGCAAGTTATCTTGGAATTTTTCGGACGTCCGATCTGGTTGATATGCGTCCGAGGTGTGCGTCCGATCCTTCCGGACGTCCGACAGTTTCCTTTCGGCCGTCCGACCTGATTGTCCTGTTTTTGCTTCTCATTTTGGTTGTCTTGCATTTCATGACATATTTGAACCTGATTCTTGGATAGACAGAAACACTTGTATTTGAAGGAGGTTAGATAAACATTTCAAAGTACCAAGAATGACCAACTAGACATACTTAAAAGACAGTATCTTTGATCGGAACAAAACAATGACTAAATTCATTTATATTATTTCAATCTTGTTTGCCACATCCAAAGCATCGTAGACTGGAGTCAATCAAACATATGCTTTCCTTGTTCCATCAGGCCTGATCAATCTTGGTCAGTATAAACGAACTTTTGTGATCATCAAAACCAAGAATAACATTCTCCCCCGTTTTGATGATGACAAAACAAAAGTTTGAAATGAAATTTTATGATTGCAATGAAAACTCCCCCTTTCAAAATAGACAAGAACTCCCCCTGTCTTAGTGAATCACAAAATTTGAAAATTTTGAAAAACTCCCCCTCACAAAGCTGCCCATCCGAGTTAAACAATTAAGCATATCATCCACTCCAAATTTAAACAATCAATCCAACATATCCTAACATCACCAATCATCAATCATGCCAACATCACCAATTATCAATCATCACTCAATCCAATCATTTGATACCATATCTCCCCCTTTTTGTCATCACAAACGGGCAACCAATCACATCAACATATCCACAAATTCACAAATTTAGACAAGTTCACACATCAAAACTTAGACCATCAATCAGAATAGACAATCCACGAATTCATTACATTCACATAAGCAGAATAGACAATCATTCATCAAAATATTCAGACATCCATCAAAACAGTACTTAAACATCCAAAATGAAACTTAAAATATCCATTACATTACATATTCATTGTTGAATACCACGAAAACATAAAAGAGACAAACAAAATGCAAATGTCCTAAATGATGAACTAAGTGGATCCAGGTGTCCTCCGAGAGAGCTGATATTGATCAAGATCCTCCTCTTCAGTTTCTTCATCATCTTTAGCAGCCTCTTCAACTGGTGCCTTGCCTTTATCTGATGTAGAGGTGCCATGAGGAGTCACAGGGGTTGAAGAACCAGGATCCGGAATTGATGAACTTGGATCAGTGGGGTGTGACTCTTTGTCATGGGAAACTTCCTCAACTACAGGGGGAGAAACAGGAGGTTCTTTTTGTCTAGGAAGGCAGTTTGTTGCTCAGAGGACATAGTGAGCATTAGACCATGTTCTAGAAGAAGAACATGCTGTTTGAGTTCACGAAGGAGCTCAATTACTTCATCACTGGAAGAGGAAGATGCCTTAGAGGCATATTTCCTAGGATGAATAGGAGTGAGTGGAATAGATGAAGGATCATGTGCAGCCTTAGACCTAAGTTCACTAGAAGATGCACCCTTATAAGCCCACAGATTATCTTTGAAAACAAGATTTTTCCTTTCAAAATACCCTTTTGTAAAGGCATAAGAAGATGCTTCTTTAGGACAAACACCTAGAATAGGGACTTTGTAAAACTCAAAAATCTTTTGAAGAAACTTTCCATAAGATAATTTTCTGCGAGAATCAGTGGCATAGCGAAGTAAGAACTTGCACATGACAAAACCAAAATCAATACGAATTTTTTCTTGAAAACAATAAAAGAGGTACAACTCCATTTTGTTTGCATCAGTTCTATGACCATCAGTAGGCACAAGCAGGTTTGAAATGATAGAAAAAGTAATTAAATTCACAGGGGCCAGATCATTCAATTTAGCATCAGCAGGTGAGGAAAAACTTCTTTTGAAATAGGTTAACATTTTTGTCCCATCAAAATGATTTGCCACAGTCGGGAGCTCTTCATAGGAAAAGAAATTAGCAATCTTATCTTTGCATAAACGTTCAATGGTAGTATTTAAAATGGAGTTCACAATTTCAGAGTCAATGATTAAGTCTACCCCATTAACCCTGGAAAATATTTCAGTTGGGTCAGAACCTTTCCTTAGATTGGCAAAAAATTGATGCAACATATCAGGATAGTAGACATTTGGCATAGAAATAAGATGTGACCATTTCTGGAAAGCAAATAGACTCAGAATGGATTCTAAACCTATGGAGCGAAATTCAGAGGGGTTTACAGTTCTTTGAGGGATGACACCCTTCTGGGATATCCAGGAGTATTTGTCTTTCGCAGCATCATCAAAGAATGTAGGAGGAGGGGCTGATTTTGGAGGCGGTTGAGAAGATGTCCCCTGTCCAGATTCAAGCTGAGAGGAGGGTTGTGGTGTAGCCGTGACGTTTGACCCTTGATAGCTCCTCTTTTGAAGCGTTTGGATGTCCGTTTGACAGTGGGAAGACTTTCATCCTCATCCCTGAGTGGATGCTTGCATCCGGCAGTAACTTTTCCTCCCCTTAGATTCACCATTGTGCGAAATGTGTGGAATGAGGGATGCAAATGATGCACACAGCAGTAGGAAAGTGAATCGCACAGAAATTTTGGGACACAAAGTCCTTGAACAAGATTTGGCAGAGCGGTTATGAGAAAGTAGGGTTTTGAGGGAAATTTGGGAATTTACGAAATGTTTTGCGATTCGATGAAATAATTAGGAGAAATGAATCGCAATCAATCAGGAAAAGTTTTGTTTGAGTCAATTTGGGAATGAGAGCTTCAGAATGGTATGAATTTGAGAGTGAGAAATGAGAGGGTTTTCGTCCGAGAGGAAATAGAAAAGAAGAGTTTGAAGCAAATAAGGGAGAAAGTTAATTTAAAAAGTGAGCCGTTGCACTGTCGGACGGCCGAACGAAGTTGTGCGTCCGACAGTTGCGTCCGAACAGGCGCAATTCTGGAAAATGGCTGAAGAACATCATCGGACGTCCGTTCATCTTCTTTCGGACGTCCGAAGACTTTGAGAAATTTTAGGATGATTTTTCGATTATTCCTAATTTTGATCTTAGATGAATGAACTGATCTAATGGCAGAGCTTTGGTAAAAATATCAGCAAATTGATCTTTAGAACAAACATAATTTACACATATGTCACCTTTTTGAACAAGATCACGAATAAAGTGATGCTTTATATCTATGTGCTTTGTCCTAGAATGATGAATAGGATTTTTGGTCAAATTTATAGCACTAGTATTATCACAGAATACAGGCATGCAGTCATACATCAATCCAAAATCATTCAAAGTGTGCTTCATCCATAAAAGTTGAGCACAACATGCACTAGCGGCAATATATTCCGCTTCGGTTGTAGACAAAGATATTGCATTTTGCTTTTTGCTAAACCAAGAGACTAAACAATTTCCAAGAAAATGACAAGTTCCACTAGTACTCTTTCTATCCACACGACAACCTCCAAAATCAGCATCCGAATAACCGTATAGTGCAAACTCATTAGATCTAGCATACCAAAGACCATAGTCTAATGTACCTTTCAAATACCTAAAAATTCTTTTTACAGCATTCAAATGTGATTCTTTTGGACAAGATTGAAATCTAGCACACAAGCAAACAGCAAACATAATATCAGGTCTACTTGCGGTTAAATAGAGTAGGCTTCCGATCATACCTCTATATTGCTTTTCATCCACATGATTACCTTCTTCATCTTTGTCAAGCTTTGTAGAAGTGCACATTGGAGTTCCAACTTGCTTTGAGTCCTCCATGCCAAACCTTTTCAGCAACTCCTTGGTATATTTTGCTTGATTTATAAAAATTCCCTCAAGAGCTTGATGTATTTGAAGTCCAAGGAAGAAATTTAATTCTCCCATCATACTCATTTCAAATTCACTTTGCATAGTGGTGGAAAAATCCTTGCATAGATACTCATTAGTAGCACCAAAAATAATATCATCAACATATATTTGCACAATAAGAAGGTCATTCAACACTTGCTTAGTAAAAAGTGTGGTGTCCACAACACCCCTTTTGAAACCATTTTCAATCAAAAAACCACTTAGTCTTTCATACCAAGCTCTTGGAGCTTGTTTTAGACCATATAAAGCTTTAGATAGTTTAAACACATAACTTGGAAATTTTGTATTTTCAAAACCGGGGGGTTGATCCACATATACTTCTTGATCAATAAAACCATTTAAAAAGGCACTTTTAACATCCATTTGAAACAATTTGAAGCCTTTAAAGCATGCAAAAGCAAGAAGCATTCTAATAGATTCTAATCTTGCTACGGGAGCAAATGTTTCATCAAAATCAATTCCTTCTTCTTGTGCATATCCTTTAGCAACTAATCTGGCTTTATTTCTTACAACAACACCTTTATCATCTAACTTATTTCTAAAAATCCACTTTGTGCCAATGATAGGTTGATTTTGAGGTCTATCAACAAGTGTCCAAACTTCATTCCTCTCAAATTGATTAAGTTCCTCTTGCATTGCCAAAATCCAGTTTTCATCCTTTAAAGCATCATTGATATTTTTGGGTTCAAAAAGAGACACTAAAGCAAAATTGTCAATCAATTTTCTAGATGAGGAACGAGTGTTTACCTTCTCGGATGGATCACCAATTATAAGCTCTTTTGGATGATTTTGGCTGAATTTCCAAGCCTTGGGAAGATCTTTGAGTGAATCATCATTTTTGTCTTCATCTTCCTCTTCTTGATCATTATGAACTTCATTTTCCATTTCAGTTGCTGCTGGTTTAGAACTTCCTTCATTTCCAATTGACAGCTTTTCCATTCCTGCTCGAACACATTCATTTAACATAGTTCTAGCAGCCTCTTGGAGAGTCCTGTTTTTCCTTTCTACAACACCATTTTGCTGTGGAGTTCAACATCACCTATTCCAATTGTTTTAGCTTTCACATCATCACCAAATGTCACTTTTCCACTTGATCTTGATTTCAGCTTTATGAACAAAGAGGGATCACCGGTCATATGCCTTGAACAACCGCTATCAATGAACCATTTGGACTTGTGTGAGCATTTTTCCTGAAAAGAGAAAGTGTTTGGTACCCTTTTTAATTTTTGGGTCCATAATAGTTAGCATTATATCTAACTAACCACATGCATTTCATCCCTTTGTTCAGATTTCTTTTCACATAGCAATCACTTTTCAAATGCCCTTTTTGACAACAAAAACCACACATAATGGAAGAGTCCTTAACATGTACTGGTTTGACATATCTTAATCCACCTTTTCTATATGTTGTGAAACCATGTGCATTTTTGTTGTGTGCAAATGTTCTTTGAAAAATAGTAGGATGTGTAGGTGACATGTTCCTTTTGATAAACTCCTGCTTTCTTGCTTTCAAAGTCTCATCCAAGTTGTCCATTCTCCTTTTTAAATCACCATGTCTTTCCTTCAGCATTTTACAAATATTTGTCTTTCTATCAAGCTCATTCTGAACATCAAATCCGGCTCTTACAAGACATTCATTGTCAGTTTTTAGTTGTTTATTTTGTTGAAGGAGACATGCATTTTCATGAATGAGAAAAGCAATTTTCTGTTTTAGCTGCTTGTTCTTATCATAAGATTCCTTCAAAGCATTATGCAGTTTTTCAACAAAGGATTCAAGATCATCATCTTCTTCATCATCACTTTCAGATTGAGAGTGTATGGAAGTTACCTCATTATCTCCAATAGCCATGAAGGCCATTTGAGCTGATTCTTCCTCTTCTTCAACTTCCCCTTCAGAGTTGCATTCATTCCAAGTAATCTGGAAGTTGTTGAATCTTGGCTTTCGATCAGCTTTTCCATCTTTCATTTTCTTCATGGGGCATTCGTTTGCATAGTGTCCAGGCTGTCCACATTCATAGCATTTTTCCACTTGCTTCTTGTTGAATTCTTGTTTTCCTTTGTTCCTTGCATTTGATGAATAATTTTGGAATTGATTGCTAGGTCCTCCCTTTCTGAACTTCCTTTTATTCAAGATTCTTTTGAAACCTCTTGTGATGAGAGCAAGATCATTATCATCACCATCCGAATCTTCATCATCCAAGTGAGCTGGATCATCTTCACTTTGAGTAGTCTTTGGAGCAATATTTCTTTTTGCTCTAGCATCCTCTTCCTCCTGCACTTTAGATTTCAGTTTTAACTCATAAGAGGTTAGTGAGTTAATGATAGATTCAATAGGCACAGAACTTAAATCCTTAGCCTCCTCTATTGCAGTCACTTTATTTTCCCATTCTTTGCCCAATGCATTGAGAATTTTTCTGTTCTTCTCTCCCAAGGTGTACTCTTTGCCCAACACCTCGAGATCTTTGATCAAGTCAGTGAACCTGCAAAACATTTTGTCAATATCCTCAAGAGATTCAATCTTAAAAGATTCATACTTTGTGACCAAGATGGCCTTTCTCTGTTCTCTCACATTGTCACCACCCTCATGGATTTCTCTTAACTTATCCCACATTTCTTTGGCTGATTTACAGCCTTTCACTCTAATTGATTCATTTGAATCTAAGGCACTATAAAGAACATTCATGGCCTTGGCATTCAATGTGAGGTTAGTCCTGTCTTGAGCATTCATTTCAGCTCTCATTTTTGTCCGAAGCAGCCCTGTATCTGCATCAAGAAAGTTAGCTTCATGCGGTCCTTCACTCACAATAAACCACAGTTCAATATCAATAGATTGCAAAAAAAATAATCATCCGTTCTTTCCAGCTAACATAGTTGGAGCCACTGAACATGGGAGGCCTAGTAACAGATTGCCCCTCAACAAACATAGCATGACTGGTTGTCATCTTTACTCCAAGCCGTTAGAGCTTAATCTCAAGGAGACCAAGCTCTGATACCAATTGTAAGTCCCAAAGACAACCAAGAGGGGGGTGAATTGGGTTATTCAAAATCTTAATCAGATTTAGGCAATTTTTGCTAAATGAAAATTTCCTTCTTTTCTAGTAATGATCAACCAAGTGGATTAGAAGACAAGAGCAATATTGATCAGAAACACAAGTATAAACAAGCAATGAGAATTTTATTAAACAGAAAAGTAAATTGGGGAATCAAACCAAGTGTCTACCAAGCTATCCTCAAACTTGAAGACCACACACTAGGAAGAGCAACTTCTCTTTGATGGAAGACGATCAACTAGATGTACAATGGAGGGAGCACTTCCTCCTTGCCCTAAGCCTCACTTAGTCAAGCTAAGAAGTTTTACAATCACTCAGAAAACCCTCAACAAAGCTACACTAAAGATCCTTTCAATCACAAAAGAAATGCTCACCAGAAATTCACACCACTTTAAAACAAATCTAGCTTTGGAGACTATTTTCTAGCTAAAATATCTCTTGAGATCTTGTAAACAAAGTGTGCAAAAGTCCTCCCTTCGTTCAGAACAGTTTGTTTTTAAAGGGGAACAGAAATGAGCTTCATTAAAGCTTCCAACGGATAGAAGGCAGATGAAGGGTCAGCTAGCCGTTGGGGCTTTCGGACGTCCGACGATCAAATCATCGTCCGAACCAATCGTCCGAAAATAGCCAAGTTGAAGTTCGGACGTCCGATGAGATTTTTGTCGTCCGACAGCACAGCGTCCGATCGTAGGCCGAGAGCTAGCAAGTTATCTTGGAATTTTTCGGACGTCCGATCTGGTTGATATGCGTCCGAGGTGTGCGTCCGATCCTTCCGGACGTCCGACAGTTTCCTTTCGGCCATCCGACCTGATTGTCCTGTTTTTGCTTCTCATTTTGGTTGTCTTGCATTTCATGACATATTTGAACCTGATTCTTGGATAGACAGAAACACTTGTATTTGAAGGAGGCTAGATAAACATTTCAAAGTACCAAGAATGACAAACTAGACATACTTAAAAGACAGTATCTTTGATCGGAACAAATCAATGACTAAATTCATTTATATTATTTCAATCTTGTTTGCCACATCCAAAGCATCGTAGACTGGAGTCAATCAAACATATGCTTTCCTTGTTCCATCAGGCCTGATCAATCTTGGTCAGTATAAACGAACTTTTGTGATCATCAAAACCAAGAATAACACATTGTGATCAAACTGGACATTGGAAAAAGAACTGCAAGTCATACTTGGAGAGCCTGAAGCAAAAGAAGCTTGCTGAAGCTTCATCATCAGGTACATTTATGATTGAGATTAATGTGTCTACTTCCAAATCAGACTCTTGGGTATTAGATACCAGATGTGGTTCTCACATTTGCACATCTATGCAGGGTCTAAGGGATAGTAGAAAGTTGGGGAAAGGAGAAGTCACCCTACGTGTGGGCAATGGAGCAAAAGTTGCTGCTTTAGCTGTAGGGAATTATTATATCACTTTACCCAGTGGATTGATTTTAGAATTATTAAATTGTTATTGTGTTCCGGCACTTACTACAAACATCATTTCTATTTCCTGTTTGGATTTAAGTGGGTTTCGGGTAACCCAGGAGAATAAATGTTGTTCTTTTTCTAAAAATGGTCTGTTTTATGGTTCTGGAAGTTGGAATAACGGTTTATATATTCTAGATCTTGATTATCAAATTCTCAATGTGAGTGGAAAAGGAATGAGAAAAAATAAACTAAATAAAACCTACCTCTGGCACTGTAGGCTTGGTCATGTAAATGAAAAACGCATCTCCAAGTTATACCAACATGGATACTTGGACTCATTTGATTATGAATCATATGATATATGCGAAGCTTGTTTACTTGGCAAAATGACCAAAATGCCCTTTAATAGAAAAGGGGAACGAGCCAGTGATTTACTTGGGCTAGTACATACTGATGTATGCGGACCAATGTCGATTACTGCTAGAGGTGGTTTTTCATACTTCATCACCTTCACAGATGACCATTCGAGATATGGTTACGTGTATTTAATGAAATACAAATCTGAATCCTTTGAAAAGTTTAAAGAATTCAAGAATGAAGCAGAAAAACAAACCAATAAAAGTATTAAGGTACTACGATCTGATCGCGGTGGAGAATACTTAAGTAACAAGTTTGGAGTTTATTTAAAGGATAATGGAATAGTTCCACAATGGACTCCTCCGGCACACCACAATTAAATGGTGTATCTGAAAGGAGAAACTGAACCTTATTGGACATGGTTCGTTCTATGATGAGCCACTCAAGTGCTCCAAAATCATTTTGCGGATATGCATTAGATGCAGCCTCTTATACTCTTAATAGAGTACCCACTAAAGTTGTCGACTCTACACCATATGAGTAATGGAAAGGAAAGAAACCAAATCTATCTTATATGAAGGTTTGGGGCTGCCCAGCTTATGTGAAGAGGGCAGAGTCAGACAATCTTGAAACTAGATCTGACAAATGTTTGTTTGTTGGGTATCCAAGAGAGTCTATAGGATACTATTTCTACAATCCAATTGAGCAAAAGGTATTTGTCTCAAAACATGCTATATTTCTAGAGAAAGAATACATTCAAGAAAGAAGCAGTGAGAGTAGAATAGATCTTGAAGAAATTCAGGATCATCAAACAAACATTGAACAACCTATAGTAGAACAGCTTCAACCACATAATGATGAGGTAGATACAGAAGCTGTTGATACACAAGGGCTTCGTAGGTCAGTAAGAACACGCTCAACTTCCAAGAGATACCAATTTCTTGTGAGCCATAGCAATGATGTGCTAGTCATTCAAGATGACGAACCTACTACCTACCAAGAGGCAATAAGCAATCCAGACTCCTCTAAATGGTTAGAAGCCATGAATTCCGAAATAAACTCCATGTATGACAATAAGGTGTGGACCTTAGTTGATCCACCTGAAGGGATAAAACCTGTAGGGTGTAAATGGATCTTCAAGAAGAAGACTGACATGGATGGTAATGTAGTTACCTATAAAGCTAGACTGGTAGCCAAAGGCTACAAGCAGAAAGAGGGAATCTGTGAGAACCCTGTAAAAATATATATATATAAACCAGTGCATATTTCATTTGCATTTCCTTTATTCCTTAGTAACTACTAGCATTACTGTCCCTTGTTTCCAAATAAGTTCGTAAAAACACCTTCCATGTGACAAACAATATAATTTTCCTAAGTTATGAATTCCCTTGATTTTGCTGGACTAAATTAATACATCCGGAGTTAGAATAATTTATCGCCTTAAAACAAAATGCTAAAATACTTAGTTTTCTTTATGTTGAAATTTATGCTACCTGAGTAGATTAATTATATAAAATTTCTTGAATTCCAATAATTAATCCTAATTAGTGAATAACGTTAAATACTAGTAAGAATTTTCACGTTAAGACCAAAACCAATAGATTTTATATGCAAAATAAAAGAATTGTGCTAAGCTATTAAATTTCTAGTTTTGTTTCATTAAATTCATATTTCAAAGGTAAATTATTTCATTGATTTAACAATTAGACCTCTTTGAATTCCGAAAGCTAATCTTAAGCGTTAATAATGATTAAGTTAATAAATGCTGATATAAATGGATAAACGAATATTAAGAACGTCAAATTTTTATATTAAGGTCAAACTTGATTTTAATAGTTTAAAATAATTGGGTAATAATGTTAAATGTTAATAGGAATTCTCGCGTTAAGATGAAAACCAATGAATGTTAGATAAACATGATACTAATATACTAAACATACTTAAGGCGTGAAAATTACGATAATTATAGTCTTATCCTTCTTTGTTTTCACAATAAGTGCGTAAAAATGATTTTTCTGTGCAAACGGACACACTTGTATTAAATTATTATTTCACTTGACTTTATTATACTAAATCGATAAATTTCGAGTTGGACTAACTCTATTTCTTGGGAATAGATAATTAGAAATTCTGATAACTAATTTAATCGCTAAGTAATGTTAGGAAGTACTAGGAACCTTAATATTCAAGTTTAATCGATAATTTATTCGTTAAAAATGGTTAAAGTATACTAGTGTATAATTAAGCCTTCAAATCACTATTGGGGTAAATTGTTGGTATTAAGTTTGAATTGAGAGTTAAGTAGAGGTTAGGGGGCAAAGTGAATAGATCTCGTGTAAGTTATGGTGGTGTTTACGCACAGGATCATCTTTGTGGTCTCAGTTCATGCGGGCAAAGTATTGTAACGGGATCCACCCCTGTCAAGCAACCATCGCTCCGTCTGCGTCGGCAACGTGGCGCCGTATGGTAAGTGTGAGCCGGCATGTAGAATTATCTATATTATGGTTGGTGAATGAGGGGGAGTGCAGTTTCTGGTACGATAACTGGTTGGGGAGTGGGGCACTTTTCCTTACAGTGGCAGATACGCCGCATGTGTCCTTTGCGGAATTGGTGTGCAATGGGAGCTGGAATATCTATCGGCTGACACAAATATTACCGCCGGAGTGTGTTGCTAATGTGGTACGGCTCCCGGTGCCTCGCAGGGGGTTCCCTGACGAAGCTGTTTGGATGCCTACGACGTCAGGGAAATTTTCTTTAGCATCGGCCTACCAAGAGGTCCGCCAGGTTCGGAATAACTCAATGGCTTTCTCCCGAATCTGGCAATCTAGCATTCCATTGAAAATCTCCTTTTTCATGCACCGAATGCTACTAAGAAGATTGCCCCTAGATGACATTCTGGGACGGATGGGGTTTCAGTTACCGTCCAAATGTTTCTGCTGTGTGCCTGCCACAGGAGAGGAACTTGAGCATGTCTTTTCCACGGGACAACTGGCCTCCCAGGTCTGGAGTTACTTCCAAAACATGTGCGGTGTAGTCGTCCAGGGCTCCGAAGTACATGCACGTTTGATTACGTGGTGGCTTTCCCCGGCGTTGTCTCGGCAGCAGAGGTTTGTGTTGGATGTGCTCCCTAGTCTCATTTGCTGGAATATTTGGAAGGCCAGGAATAGAGCGGTCTTTGATGGTATCCAGCCGCAAGGCCAAGGTATTTGTAATATGGTCGCTCAGGATGTCAAAGCTGCGTTTGAGATTCGGTTTCAGAAGGAGTTGGGTATGCTGACTTTCCCCCAATTTTATGAGAAGATCTCTTACCCATCCTATGTTTACAATATCAGCGTTGTCCGATGGAAGGGGGGAGGCCAAGGGGTGCTGACACTCAATACCGATGGATGCTCTAAGGGGAATCCGGGTGTGTGTGGAGGAGGGGGGGTGGTCAGGGATTCGAATGGGCATGCTGTGTTTGCGTTCTCGGCGTTCCTTGGAGAGGGCACGAGTCTACGAGCAGAGGCATTGGCTGCCTTGGTTGGCATCCGATTATGTCGTGCGAAGGGAGTTGAACGTCTGGCTATACAAGCTGATTCATTACTGTTGATTGGGATATTACAAGGGCGGCTACATTGCCCCTGGCACATTAAGAGAGAGGTGCAGCAAATATTGAGCCTGGCGGGGGACCGTCCTATTTTCATGCACTGTTATAGGGAATCGAACAAGGTTGCTGACATCTTGTCCAATGAGGGGGTTTCTCACCCGCTAGAAGAGGTTAGGATTTATGACAGTTGGTACACGATTCCGATGCTGGCCAGGGGGGAAATTAGGCTTAACAGATTAGGAGTGCCTTCCATTAGAAGAATAAAGGGAACTAGGGATTTGGTGTGAAACACATGGGCATTGCCCTGTAAGCGACGTAGAAGATAATATTCATTGCTGGCTCAAAAAAAAAAAAAAAAAACATCTTGGGGTCATTAAAGCAGCTATACATTTTGATAGTAGGGAATTTTCTTTTGTTCGTATGGAAGTTGAAAGGGTGTAGCTTTTGTTATTTCTAGATTGCATTAGATCTTTGTAACGTGGCTTTTTATTAATAAAATGGGGGCTAGCATCCCCACCCCCGGGACGGGGTTTGCCAAAAAAAAAAAAAAAAAAAAAAACATAATGCCCTTCACAATCCCACAAAACCTCCACTACACCACAACCATCACCATGCACGGCCAAACACTCCCTCTTGCAGCCTTTCCATTACCGCCCCAATTGACCAATCACAATCTCACCAATTCTATACGTAAACCAACTTCCACACTCAACCATCTCCTAAACCGCGGCACCCTCTTCATTTCCTTTCCACTTCACATCTCAAACCACAACTGCATTTCACTCTGCCTTGCCATTGTCGACAAAGGGAGAGAGTGAGGGAGAGTCGCACTTCACAATCGAGGGAAGAAGCCGCGAGCTGCAACCATTTCTGGTTCTGTCCGTGAGCTGGAGTGGAGGCAGAGAGAAACCGTGAGCAGGTTTCCCACCATTCTGCACCTTCATCTTCACCAGCCGCAACCAGTTCCCAGCTGTAGCCACTTGCAACCTCAACCAAACCGCACCTCACCACTTCCAGCCGCAACTCATCAAACCTGGACCAAGCTTGGGCGTGAAGCCGAGAGCAAGGAGAGTAAAATCTTCCAGATTTTCGTATGAAAGATTAGCTTGCTGTGAGGTAAAATTCTGGATCATTTTAGGACTAATCAGAGGTAGTTTGAGCTATCTTGAAGCATGCATGTACTGTGGAACCATCGGATGATGAATTTAGAGAAGAAGAAATCTGATGTGCACAAATTTTGGGTCTGCCGAGTCTTGAATTGGAAATGCAGACCTTAACCTGCTATATCACGATAATCTAAAACTGATGATGGGGATTAACCAAGTAAAAACAAGAGGGTTACGGCTTTGCATGTTGGATTAAGCATTCGGATAATGAAATTTGGAGCTTGAGAAAAATCTGCCTTGGTAAAATGGAATAGCCGTGAGCTTTAATCAGAAATGCAGATGTAACCCTGTTTAGTCATAGTAATCTGAGCTTGTATTGGTGCGTAATCAACTAATCACTAGCTGATTAAACTGGTTAAAGCTTTGCATGATGATTTTGAGTAATTAATACATTATGTTGGCCGAAGAAATATTGGATCTATGAACATTTAAGTTCTGGAAAATTTTGATGGCCGTGAGTTTGAGCTGGGAATTGTATGGATGTTGTAGTATGAAATTTACTAGAAAAGTATTTGACTCTCTTGGTTGTGTGTTTAACTAGCTAAATATTGGATGATTAAGCCCTGCATGAGATCAATTAGTTGTGTATAAGCCAGAAATTTGAAGGGAAAACAAAAATCTGCTGCATGCATGTCATCAGCGAATAGTGGAATTAATTCTGGAATTCTGGATACATTTTGTTGGTGACCGACCCTGTTTTAAACTGGAATTGATAGTGATTTCATTTATTAGTCTTGCATGTCAATTTTGGGTGCCTAATATAATGATCCAGCCAAGGAAAAGCTTACATCTTATGACCATTAGCTGCTGGCATTTTTTTTTGTGATAGCCGAGTGCTTGACTTGAATAATGCAGCCTCAATTGGTTTAATCCTGTTGTTCTGAGCTTATAACCGTGATTAGCTGGGTAATAACAAGATAAGTAAGCTTTTCATATAGTTAATTAATTGGGTTAAAACAGAAAAATTAATTGAAACAGAAATCCGCTGCATGCTTGATCATCCGAGGATAGCTGGAAAATTTCTGGAATTTTGGAGATAATTATAACTGTGATTTGAACTCGATTTCTGAACTGGAAATGTTTATTTTCTAGCTAAGTAATTGCATGAGGAAGTTGAGAGTTTAAAAGCATGTTTTAACCAAGAAAATAAAATGAAAACAGAAAGTTTCTTCATGCATGTTCAACCGTGACTAGTTGGACAGATTTCTGGATTTTTCTGGATGATTTTAGTTGCTGTATGAATCTGGTTTTGAAATGGGAAATTTTTGATAACTAGCTAAGTGTTTACATGCTGGACTTGAGTACCTAACACCATGTTTAAACCAAGGAAAATTTTTAATACAAGATAAATGGTTGCTGGAAAATTTAGCTAACCAAACGTTGGAGCAGAAAATATTGAATTGTTTCCGGATTTCACTAGTTGATGTTTGAATATTTTCCTTAGCATAAAATGGTTTCGAAACACAGGAAAATGGTGTATCTTAAGACATACGTGTTGTTTAGCAATGAAACATTTGATATCACGAATGATTTAACCAAAAACGTGGGTATACGAATGCTGGAAATTTTCCTTGTAGTTGCCAAAGTTTGAGTAAGAATTCCCCAGCTTGAAAATGAAATTATTCTTTGAGTTCATAATGGTTGAAATTGCCTGGAAAATGTGGTGCTAAAATTTTACAAGAGTTGTATGGATGGTTAGAATAAAAGCCTTACGGTTTTAAAAAGAGAAAAAGGAGCTTTTCCACAAGTGAGCAAGAGCATCCAGATTTTCGGATTTACTGACCAGCCTAGGAAAAATGCATATATCTTGGTGTAGGAAAATCCGATTGAAGTGCCGTCAGTGGCATTTGAAACTAGATTCATGAGCCTTTGTTCTGTAGAAATTTCATATTTTTCCTCCATATGTACTGCTGTCCGTGACTCCCCAAAGTGGACTGTCCTGCTTGAATATCCTGTTTCTTTATGAAACTGAATTTTGACTTGGATTGAACATTTAGCTTATTTGTGGTTTGAATTCTTGATTGAATTGTTGTTGGAAGTGAATGATGTTGTCAAGGGCTAATGATTGACGAAGCCTTGGCCATTTGAATGATTTTATAAAGTATTACTGGATGATGGAAGTTAATTGCTGGAATGTCTTGGGGCTTTACCTTTATTTTTATTTGCTTATGATGGGTTTGCTGAAACCAAGTGCTAATGATTGATGAAGCCTTGGTTGATCATTTTATTTTATTCAGTAATGCAATTGTTGAAAGCTAGGGCTAATGATTGACGAAGCTCTAGTAATTTGCTATGTGATTTTTGCCATATTTTGATCCATATTATGATTTCGAAACGGAATCGGAGCTGTGGAAGTTGTATCGACCTTGCGAACTCGAGTAACTGTGATCAAATTAATCAAAAATATTTTTCCAGCTAGTATTATATTATAAAACTCCATATCTAGTGTTTTGCCTAAAACTTTCCAACTCGATAATTTCCTTTAGCTCAAACTAGCCTTGATAGCTATAGTAAATAAGTTCTATAGCTTTTGGAAACTCTAAGTCTTATTTTAATTCTTTTTCTTTCTTTAAGCTTTGCACTTGGATAGTTAACTATAGGAAAAGTTCCAAAATACGAGTTTTACTAATCTTAGTGAAAAGCTTGGGAAACTTGCTCGGCAAGAAACCCTATTTTAGGAAAAATAGTTTTAAGGATAATTTTTGCAAAAGCCGTAACTTTAAAGAAATGTTCAAAGTAACTTCCTAACGTGGATATTAAGAGGTTTGTCGACTTATTTCAAGAAAATAATATTAGTTACCCTTTTATAAGGATAAGTATCTTAAGGAAAACTATAATAAACATTTCTTCTATTTTTGTCAAGTTTTAACCTAAGGGACTCTTGATTCTTCTAAGAAAAGTAGACTAGTAGTATATTAAATATACCTCGATGTCTATAAGCTTAAAAGCTGAGTAGAAACTTATAGTTTCAAATTTTGGTTTTTAGGATATTGCGAGGACGCGGAATTCGATTCCCAACTTGATATCTGAACTCCACTCTTGGTGAGTGTCCCTGCCTGTTCTTTTCCTACCTGAATTAAGTGCTTTCTTGACTCGATATGTGATGAATTGGAAAATGAGTTTTTGATCCATCGAAGTGAGCAGTGTGTACTTTATCGCACTAGCCGTTCGAGTGGTGACTTGCGTGAATCATTTTTCTCGTGAATCCTTAATCTAAGAGTAGTTACGTCGTTGGGTGAATCCCTCGGCACTTGAATCAACTACAATAATCCTTGAATCTAAAAGTAGTTACGTCGTTGGGTTAATCCCTCGACACTTGAATCAACTACAAAAACGTCGATTCGTGAATCTCTCGACTAATTCTATTACGGGTATATCTCGAGTATACTGCGTCGGTAGACGAAGTTCGGGCCCGAAGCAGAGGTATGAACGGTGACGGGTTAGGATTAAAATAAGTGGATCTACATGGACTATAAGTAGTGAAAGTTGACGGAGGGTCAACTACGAGGGTATCTGATCAAGCGAGGAGAATGGCTCCCGAGAGCCCCTGTATCCTACCTTGTGCTGTTATACGCTTTCTTAATTGATTAAATTTGTTTAAATTGTTATCTGTTGTTTGATTTATGTGAGTACATGTTTTGGGGCACCACTGAGCTTTAGCTCACCCCACGTTTATTTGTTTTCCTTGACAGGTTCTGGAAACTGAAAGCTTGAACTTACTTATGTTTCTTTTCTTTTGGATGTAATGGATATTACGGCTATTGTGTGGGTTGTGTTATGCTTCAACTTCAATTATGTACTTTTGTTTTGGATTGCCACTTAAAGCTGGAAAAGTGTAATCCCTAATTCTAATATTCGGTATGTATGTTTGTATTGGTATAGTATGTCCTTAACCCTTGCGAGCGACGCGTGAAGTGTTTAGGAGCCGTCGATTGGCTAAGTTATATGCTGTTATCTTTGAAGTTAATGTGGTGATAGAAATCGATTTATTTCGGAAGAATCATTATTGTAATAGTTTAGGTTATTCTTCGGAAGGATTCGGGTTAGTGAGCGTGCGTGAGTCCTGGCGAGAGCTGGGCAGACGGCCCGCCAACCCTCTGGTTCGCCTTAGGGGGAAGTGGGGTCGTCACAGAATCGATTACGATGAAACTTTCTCACCAGTAGCTATGCTTAAATCTATTCGGATATTGCTTGCAATAGCAGCATATCATGACTATGAGATTTGGCAGATGGATGTAAAGACCGCGTTCCTTAATGGGACATTGCATGAGGATGTTTATATGACACAACCTGAAGGCTTTACGTCTACAAATCCTAGTCAAATATGTAAGCTACAAAAGTCTATTTACGGACTTAAACAAGCATCTAGGAGTTGGAACATCCGATTCGATGAGACGATCAAAGAGTTTGGATTTCTTAAGAATCCGGATGAACCTTGTGTGTATAAGAAGGTTAGTGGGAGTTTGATTGTTTTCCTTGTTTTATATGTAGATGACATATTAATAATGGGAAACAGTATACCGATGTTACAATCGATAAAGGGCTGGTTGTCGAAGAACTTTTCCATGAAAGATTTAGGAGAAACAGCCTATATATTAGGCATTAAGATCTATAGGGATAGATCTAAAAGGCTACTGGGTCTTCCACAATCTACATACATAGAAAAAGTGCTAAAAAGGTTTAGCATGGATCAGTCTAAGAGGGGTAATTTACCTATGACTCATGGTATAAGCCTTTCTAAAAACATGTGTCCAAAGACACAAGTTGAGACTGATAAGATGCACAATGTTCCATATGCTTCAGCAATTGGATCAATTATGTATGCTATGTTATGTACAAGACCTGATGTCTCCTATGCTCTGAGTGTCACAAGCAGATTTTAAGCTAATCCAGGTGAGGGTCATTGGATAGCCGTTAAGAACATTCTTAAGTACTTAAGAAGGACCAAAGATTTATTCTTAATATATGGAAAGAGTGAGTTAGAGCTCAAAGGCTATACTGATGCGAGTTTTCAATCAGATAAGGATGATTGTAAATCACAGTCAGGCTTCATTTTTACTCTTAATGGAGGTGCTATCTGTTGGAAGAGTTCCAAACAAGACACCACAACAGATTCTACAACAGAGGCTGAGTACATTGCGGCCGCGGAAGCAGCTAAGGAAGCAGTTTGGATCAAGAAGTTCGTAACTGAACTTGGTGTGGTTCCAACCATTGTTGATCCGGTCACTTTGTACTGTGATAACAATGGAGCTATAGCTCAAGTCAAGGAACCTAGGTCTCATCAGCAATCCAAACATGTGCTTAGGAGATTTCACTTGATTAGAGAAATTGTTTCTAGGAATGATGTAAAGATAGAGAGAGTATCCACAGAGGATAACATAGCTAATCCTCTTACTAAAGTTCTTCCTCAAAAGAAGCATCATAGTCATGTATTATCTTATGGGATGAAACATGGATAATGTGTTTTAGTCCAAGTGGGAGATTGTTGGAATGTATACCCTAAAACAATGTATTTGTTTTTATTTTATACAATCCTAAATTATATGTTTTGTATTTTAATAACTTCTTATTTATCTGTTAAATATTAGATATAACTGATAAAGTCCTTAGAATGTTTACTAATATGATGGTAGTCACAAGAGTTGATGACTATGAGTTATCAATCGCATTTATAGTAATATTCTTAAAATTCCCTAGTTATAGTACTAATGAAATAGGACATCTTTAGTACGGTAAAACTAGTACATAGTTAGCCTCTAATTAATGTAATTAGTGGTTGTTCTCATCAACTATGATATGATGATACCTAGGCTAATGTGTAGATGATTTGGAAAGTACAAATGCATTGGATTGATCCATTTAGAGATCCCGTTAGGATATCTATCTAGTGCCAATGGTGTATCTCTAGTAAAAAATTGTGTAAGTGATCCTACGACTTGAGATCACCATAGTATCTTGAGTGTGAATTGCTACATTTTGACTCTAATTACTTGTTACTCTTCGTGAGTGCCTTAAAGTGTAGAAGTTGGATGTAGTGTGAAGCATGTAAAGAAAATAGGTGATCGAGATAGGATTTACCACTCTGATAGAAGGAGTTGATATCCGGATGGCCACTAGTGGGAAATTGACCCTAAAGTCGACTATTAGGTAAATTGAAGAATGTCTTCAATTTAACCTAATTCAGGGTAAATTTTGGGAACTAGAAAACTTAATTAGTCATCAGGGAATTGGCACTTGTTCCTTATTCCTGACTAATTGGATATCTTTGGTGAAAGGTGTGACGCCCCAAAAGAAGGAGTGCGAGAACCCGCGAATTTTCTACGTTTCTAGGGTTTATTTTTATTAATCGCCCGCCTTTTCCACATTTTCTTTATTAGAAATTTCCCCAGATAATTTTTATGAGTAAATATAGTTTTTAGATGATTTTTCTAGTATTAGTTAGTTTTTGAAAAATTAAGAATAAATATCGGACGTGGGACCCGCTAGTGCGGAAAGTTCGGAAAAATTCGGCCAGTTAGGTTAAATTTTGGATACTGGGTTTAATTTACCGGGTGTTATGAGATATTTAGAGGTACCAAGTGCTTAGGTGTGAGAAAGACAAAAGAAAGTTAGGCATGAATTAAATGAGGTGACAAGTGTCACCATAGGATTGATTTTATTTTTTTGACTACTAGTCATTCTTTTACCATGTTACTAAATAAACAAAAAAATTCACCAAAAACACTTCATCTCCAAGCTTGAGTGGCCGACTCTCTCTAAGGAGGAAAGGAAGAAAAACTCTCCAAGATTCTTGCTCTCATCTTGCTCAAGTTCAACAATCCAACCATTTAATCTTGCAATTACTCCATAAAACCTCTTCAATTAGTGTTTGTGAGTTGTTTGGTGGATTTGTTTGGAAAGCTAAGAGGACTTGTTGCTCCCTCTCTTTTTTTTCTAAGGTAAGTTGTGAAGAACCACCCTCCTCTCTTAATTGATGCTTAAATCATGATTAGTGGTAGTATGAGATGCAAGTTTATGGATTATTTCTTGATTTGTGGTTGAAGTGATGAAGTTTTATTATTTTGGGGATTTTTCCGTTTTAATATGAGCATGATTGTGTGGCCATCTATGATGATTGGAAATGGTATATAATGACTCTAGGAGGTGGGAAAAGTGGTTAATTGCAACCAATTTCTGTTTTGGAAGAAATTTTGGAAAGTTAGGGTTATGATGAATACATTCTGCCCGAATTTATAGCTCATATTTAGAGGCCGAATTGGCCTTGGTTTAAAAGATAAAAGTTGTAGGGAATGACATTTTAGAGGTGCCTACAAAATTTCAGGTCAATCGGAGTAGCGTAGCTCGTGAAAAGATGTAATTACCCTTGCTGTCCTGTTTCTACCAGAACCTGAGAACTGCGATTGTAATTGGTTATTTTGGTTTGGAATGCTTCGGAATTGGTTGTTGAGGTCTTCTGATGAAATGTATCCCTATATCTTAGCTTTCTTATGGCTTTGGAATCACTTGGTTTGGACTTAGGTAGCCTAACTTATGATGTTTGACCCAGAATACGGTTTGTGAACCTGTTTTTACGATTCTGGTGTAGTATCTTGCATTTTGGACCTAGTTACACTCGAAACTAGACTGAGTGGACTTCTTAAATATTGTAACCCCTTAAATCCTGAATATTCCTGTAAAATTTCAGGTCAAACGGATTAGTGTATCCTGAGTTATAGACAGAACACTCAGGCCTGTCTTAGACATTAGTTTGTGCTGCGTTTTGAAGTCAGCCTCTGACCGTGCTTTTTTCCGTTTTGATCCCGTACGATCTGGGTGTCAACTCCTTCATAATAAATATAGATCTTGGTTTTAGCTTCAAAACGGTATAAAGTTCATCGAAATCCGAGTTCCGTAGCTTCCGTTATGATCAAAACAAGATTGATCGTCAGAACTGCCTTGAATCTGGACAGTTCTGACGGGTACTTTGGCACTCAATTTTCGTTCTGTTCTGAGTGGATTCAGGTCTTGGCCAAAACATCAAAGTTTTAACCTTATGTCTCAGCTTTCTAATTCCTTTTGAATTTCCTGATTTAGATTTGTGAGCTGGGAGTTATGGTCCAGCAAACATACCCTGTTCGTTACTCTAGAGTGCGAATTCCTGGAACGGTTTTCTGTACTTTCGACCTATTTCCGTTTAGATCCGGATTGAGGTGTCTTCATGAAAACTGTAACCCTTCCTCTTAGCTTCGTAACAGTACCTCATGTACCTTGATCCGACACTCGTAACTTCGCTTAGGCTCAAAACAGTTTTGACGGCAAAATGGCTAGGCCGCCATTCCCGTTTCCGTATGCCGTTTCCGCACTCGTATGTGCCGATTTTGCCGTTTTGCTTGTTTTAGGCATATTAGTAGCCGTTTATGATATTATGTGACGCAATCTTCTCTTTCAGACGTTGGTGAGCTAGGTGAAGCCGGTGGGGCCTACTAGCTACTCCTTGCGGCACAAATTTCGAACTTTTGCTCTTTTGTTCGTTGAGTAAGTACTCAGGCCGCTCTTATGTGTTAGTTGCTTATGTGTTTCGATATGTATGAAAAGGGTGCCTAGGCGAGGGTGTACTTTATCGCACTCGACCTAAACCCTAATTTACGCACATATTTGTACATGGCATATGTATATGAATCATTTTGGAACTAAACCCCTTGAGCTTGTGGCTCGGGGTGACTTTTGAGTAAATTTTGTGAAGTTTGTGAGTTTGGGGCCCGATCTCATGACCTAGATGGACTATTCGAGCCGGTTAGGGCTTGGTCGAAGTCAGTCCAACCTGGTTTGAGGTCACCAAGTTTGTGAATCCGGTTCACCGATTATGTGGACCAAGTTTGTGACCCGAGCTTGTGAACCAAGCTCAATTTCGTTCGCTCGAGCAAGTTTGTGAGGTGTCTGGCCAGAGAGGGTGATAAGGTGTACGGTGGGAGTACAAGTGAAGTTCTACGGACCATTATTTGTGGTCGACGGAGTGTCGGCAGGAGGTCACGCATGGCAAACGATCTGGCTTTGGAGCCACCTGTATCCTTATTATGTGATGTTACTTTTCTGCTTTTGCTTTACTCTTACTGTGTAACTGTTGTTACGTGAAATTTACGCTTTTGCCCCTGTTTACTTACTAAGCATATAGCTTACCCCTTTCCTTTTGTTTTCCTTAGCAGGGGCCGACGCGGGGACTTTTGGCACATACACTAGTATAGTTAAGTTTGCTTGTAATAGTTGGACAATTAGGATGTTTGTTTTTGTTGTGGTGGTTTGTATAAGGACCCTCCTTAGGGTCTACTCTTTGGTTTTGGTTATAATTATAAGGATGTAATAGGATGAGCAGGTACTTTTGAAGAATGTAATTAGAACACTTTTGGGGATTGTATATATTGTATATAGTGCTCTTTCGATTTATCTAGTTTTATTACTTTAAGTTTTGAGTCCTGGCGCGAGCTAGGCAGGCGGCCCGCCGATACCCTTGGGTTCGCCCTTGGGAGAAGTGGGGTCGTCACAGGTGGTATCAGAGCCGACTCCCGACCCCGGTGTGCCATCGAGGACGCTGGGTTCCCTAAGGGGGGTGGATTGTAACGATCCCACATCGGCTAGGGAGGAAGTCCTGGGGCTGCTTTAATAGCCTGTAGTGGTCTCTCCCACCTGACCGAGGCCTTTTGGAGGGGTGCTGGGCTTCTTGACCTGCGGGCTTGGGCTCTTCACTTGTTGTGGGCTATAACCCCACCTCCAGGAACAAAACCCACGGCCCAATGGGGTGGTTAACTGTGGGACAATATTGGTCAGGGGCGTTAGAGTTGGTATCAGAGCCGACTCCCGACCCCGGTGTGCCATCGAGGACGCTGGGTTCCCTAAGGGGGGTAGATTGTAACGATCCCACATCGGCTAGGGAGGAAGTCCTGGGGCTGCTTTAATAGCCTGTAGTGGTCTCTCCCACCTGACCGAGGCCTTTTGGAGGGGTGCTGGGCTTCTTGACCTGCGGGCTTGGGCTCTTCACTTGTTGTGGGCTATAACCCCACCTCCAGGAACAAAACCCACGGCCCAATGGGGTGGTTAACTGTGGGACAATATTGGTCAGGGGCGTTAGAGTTGGTATCAGAGCCGACTCCCGACCCCGGTGTGCCAGCGAGGACGCTGGGTTCCCTAAGGGGGGTAGATTGTAACGATCCCACATCGGCTAGGGAGGAAGTCCTGGGGCTGCTTTAATAGCCTGTAGTGGTCTCTCCCACCTGACCGAGGCCTTTTGGAGGGGTGCTGGGCTTCTTGACCTGCGGGCTTGGGCTCTTCATTTGTTGTGGGCTATAACCCCACCTCCAGGAACAAAACCCACGGCCCAATGGGGCGGTTAACTGTGGGACAATATTGGTCAGAGGCGTTAGAAAAGGATAATAATTACACGGTAATTTTTCACGAAAAGGTTAGGTCAAATTCCCTTGACTAATTCTGAGTAATTGGGCGGTTGCGATGTGTTGCTAGATACCGCTCGTGATCTATAATTATGGATTAATTATTTATTATAAGTTATGATAAAATAAAGTCTTTTATTTTATCTAATTATTAAACCATAATTATTGCCAATTTATTCGGGACCTATTGGGTCACACGCAATAGAGATTTAATCCTGGATTAAAACTATGCAAATTATCAGGGTTTAATTTTAAAAGAAAATTAATCCCAGGCCTATTTGAGCAAATAAGAGTGAGCGGTTATCTCTTATCTGTTAGATAACTAATAGATAGAGTCATATGTGATGAGAAGTCTTATCGTTTGATTTTGAATTAGACTCATCATTCTATCTTATCATCTCTCACTCTCTCCTTTTATCCCTAATATACAGATACAGGAAGAGGACGAACGAGATTTTGTTTTTTGGGTCATCGTAACCAAAAAGAAAAGGAGGGTCTATGAGCGTCACATACAATAGAGAGAGAAAAATACGTTTGAAAAGAGTAAGAAGGCTAGCACCTTTTTCTTTCTCTGATATACATAGTTCGTGAGACGATCCAGGGTTACTCTGGCGTGGATATCAGTAGAGGCAGGACGACTGGACTGCTCAAGGGCTGACCATCCTCAACAACGCTACAGGGAGTCGCTGCAAGGATTAAGGTAATCCTATAACCCTACTTTTAGTGCATCATACGTAAAATCTAAGGTGATTCCTAGATAGTTTTAGGGAAAATTTTTTATTTTTTCCGCTGCATAGTGTCCCTAAAACATAACATACCATTCCCTAGCTTTCCTATACACGGTAGTCAAAAGCCTTCCAAAACCCTAAGGATAACGACTCAGTCCGTCGTCGGGCTAGTGGACCCACCCGACGGGGTGGATTCACCTCTAGCCCCGGCCCTCGTACACGAAGCCTCGTCGCTCTCCTCCTCGAGCAAATAGTCACAAAGGTTTAGGATCGACTCAGCTCGAACCCTAACTTTCCTAGCTCTCTTGGTCATACGCTCACGTGCCTCCCCGAGTTGAGCGCAAAGGTCGTCCACCCTATCTTGACCTTCAATCACGTCATACCCTAGTTCCTTGATTCGCTCGGCTTGTGTCTTGTTGGCCTCCCTCAGTTGGTTTACCTCGGCCTCGAGCCTAGTGTTATCCTTTGCCAGCTCCTTTCGTTCCTCTACCACGGCCAATACAATGGTGTTGGGGTAGGCGTAGGTGTGGCGACACTCACAACGTCGTAGGCGGTTAGCCGGACTCCAACGTACGACGGCCCCTCTTGGCCGGATCTGATACTTAATCACTGGAAGCGCTTCATGGGGTCGCTCACCGACGGTGCTACCACTAGGGCCACTATGTCCGTCCATCCTACACCAAAAGCGCAGTTAACTTAAGGACTCTTAAAGAAATCAACAAGTAATATCCTCAAGTCAAGCATGTCTAACACGCCCAGGCTAAATCAAACCTAGACTCTGATACCACCTGTGATAGCCCCACCTTCCCCTAAGGCGAACGAAAGGGGTTAGCGAACTGCCTGCCCAACTCTCGCTAGGACTAACGAGACAGTTAAATGCATTCAAAAACGTTCCGGAACATACCAGCGCGCTTAAACAACCCAAAATCATAAAATAAAATAAAACGAAACTCGAAGCCGACATGAATAGTGCCGAACACGTCAGAATCCAGCCGGAATCTGATTTCTGGCCGGATTCCTGGCCGGATACTAGCCAGAGAGCAACTGGCCGGATGCCAAAAATTCCAGGGCAATCCGACCAAGTTCTGACTGGATTCTTGGCCGGATTTGGCCCTGCCGTTTCCCGCCAAAAATTTTTCTTTCGTCGTTTGAAACCCAAATCTGTTCGAAATCCATCCAAACATTAAAAATTCATATAAGCATCAAGATTAGCCATTTATAAACCAAAATAGCATACAAACGGTGCTAAACATACTTATACAAGTACGGTTTCGAATTTACAACTCAAAAGAAAAGGTTGGATCCAAAAACAAATTAGAGTTTTGTTCATTGAGGAGCTATTCAAAATGTATTTAATCAAGCTCAACTCAGCAACCAAATGTCCTAGCCTTTCAAAAGTTTTCAAACCCCTGTAAGGAAAATAAAAGTAATAGGGTGAGCTTACGCCCAGTGAGATACTTTCACTCAAGCAAGTAAGTTCAATTATGCATAGAGTCGATCATTCCCAGTTACATAACAAATCATTCAATAAGAAACTAAATAAAGTTACATAGCAATAACAGTGGTAAAAGGATATGGACGACTCTCAAGAGCCCCTTTCCTCGCTCGCCATACTTGATCGTATCTCATTGACCCTCCGTCAATGTACAAAGTGTAACCAAACGTAGACTCCACTTTACTCCCATTCCTTCCACCTCACATACCCCAACCGGGCCCGAACTCCAAACAGTTTAGATTTGGTAATACTCGAGTATACCGGAATCGAGAGTCTCATACTACAAGATTCCATATAACAGTCCCCATGGCTCATCAATTTTCACGACCAAGCCCTTGCCGACTCGATTCAATTGACCACCAAATGGTGTTGAGCTCAGTGATAACAGTAATGATCGTCGGATACTCGTCCAACGACACCAATTCAAGTATAATCATGTACCATTGACGTAACACAGTAAACAGTCATATAAGACATAAAGCGCGAGAGTGATCAAGTACACCCTCGCTTCAATCAATGTCAACAGTGCAATAAGCATTCAAATCATCGAATTCAAGTGTAACAAAGCCACGTAGTAACAATCAAGTGAGTAGTACACTCACCAAGCAAGCAAAGAGGGTTTCACAAGTTTCCACCCAATGAGCGTCTTGAATCACCGTCACACCCTAAAACATTCAAACACGCATAATGAGACTCAAATACGAGTCATAAATCTAAGCCTCAAGTAGCTAATATAAAACCGGAGGAAATTGCAAATAAACTAAGAAACACTCAGTGCTAAGAGTTTAGACAACCCTAGGATCTCTAATTATCCCTAAAACAATCCAAGTCCAATAAAACACAATAACCCCAATTTGGACAGCATTTCCCCTTAAAATGCTAAGTTTCCAACCTATAAACATTCACCCATACTTTCCAAACACAACCACCATTACCACTACAAGTCATAAACCCTTCAATACAACTCATTAGGGTCACAAAGCCCTTTAATGAAAGCCAATTCAAGTGCTATATATAAACCTTAGAAAAGCCCCAAATCCAAACCCTAAATCTGAAATTTTCCGTTCAATGCAGAAATTTTCCACAATCAACCACAATTTACGCTCTAAAGCTTCATTCTAAACCATTCCAAGCCATCATCCATGGCACAACAATATTAAACATATAAAAACAGAAAAATCATGAATAAATATAAAAATTCACCAATTTCTACCAAGAGTCATGAAATAACTCCTAAAACCATCTCTTTAACTCACATAAGCCACCAACTACACATTATTAAGAAGAAAAGAGAGGTTCCTTAACTACTCACCTTATCAAGTCAAGAAAAGAGATAACTTAGCACCTTTGCTTCTCAAACCTGTAACAGCCCCACTTTCCCCTAAGGCGAACCAAAGGGGTGAGCGGACTGCCTGCCCAGCTCTCGCCAGGACTCACGATGCAGACTAGAACTATCTATAGCGATCCGGAACTTACGAACGAGCGTAAACGAGTCAAAATGGTAAAATAACCCAAAATAAAAAAAATGAAATCCGGAGTCGGCCATGAATAGTGACCGACCCGTCAGAACCCAACCAAAATAGCCAACAAACATTCACATCTGAACTTTAGCGTTTACAAATCAAAATGACATACAAAAGTTTTCAAATTTGCCAAATCATAAGAGAAAACGCCCCAAAAGTACACTTAGGGTTTTAATACATGAGCTATACAAAAGATATGTTCAACTAGCTCAATTTGGCAGCCATTTGTCAAATCCAGACCAAAAGGGTTTATTTTCCTGTAAGGAAAACAAAAGGAACAGAAAGGGGTGAGCTTGCGCTCAATGAGATACCAAACAGATAGCATTAAAATCATGGCATTTCATATTTAACAAATCAGGTACACATGTCAGAGGTAAAGCAAAAGAACCAATGATTCAAATCAGAAGGATACGGGTGGCTCTCAGGAGCCAAATTTCCCAGCGCAGTACTTGATCCAAACCGGTTGACTCTCCGTCAACGTATATAGAACCAACGCGTCCGTAGACCCCTCTTTACACCGAATTCCGTCCACCAAACACCCCTTTACCGGGCCCGCTCACCGCAAACGAACAGAAATGGTAATACTCGAGTATACCCGGAATCAAGGGTCTCAATACCCAAAATCCCCGAACAGACTACCGTGGTTCGTTATCTAATCGTCCAGGCCCTTGCCGGCCCGACTCGAATAACTTAGCCACAGGATTGAGCTCATAGGTCATAGAAATCCGAACAGATGCAGACACAGATAACAGATTCAAATTTTGCATAGTAAATTGGCATATGAACAGACTAGAGAACGAGTGTGATAAAGTACACCCTCGTCTCGAACAAATAAACAGATTGCAGAGCAGAAATCAAGTTAAACAGCAATGGAGGGGAGTGGTACACTCACAGATTCAACTTCAAAAGTTTCACTTCAGATTGGCCTTAATCGCCAAGAAACCCTAAAATAATCAAAATAAACCAATTGAAGGTTTTACTTCCAGAATCGAGTAAACACAATGCACATGAGGCTCGACTACTAGTCGTATGCCTCGCCAAAATAATTACTAATGCAAGGGTGGAAAACATGATTTCCTTGGAAACAAAAGATAACATGAAGACCTAGGGTCAACAACCCAAAAGCCCTTCATTTCCATCAAAAGGCAAATCCAACTTAAAGAACCAAACGGCCTAGAAAATCGGACAGCATTTCCCCTAAATTTCTTACTTTTCCAGCCATTAAGGCTTCATTATTTCCTCAAATCAGTCCCAAAACCTCACACAAAAGTCATCTCATTTCCCAAAAGCCGTTCACTAGGCTCAAAGTAGTACAAGTACAAAAGTTAGCTAGGAAAAGACCGGAATGAGAGCGAGCCCTAAACATGCAAACAAGAACATGGAGACTCGAAAACGAGTCATAAAGCCATACCAATTTTAACCCTAATAGGGTTTCATGTGCATAAATAAGCATCATAAGCAACCAGAAATTAAGAAATGGCATTAGCTTAGGCCTTAACAAAAAAAACAGTTTTCGTCATACTTTTGCGGTAATGACACAAAATGCGTTACGCTTATCGGATGAGGGTGTAAGACCCACCATCTTGAAGCTAAAAGACAGGGCTACAACAATGTAGAAGGCCTCTCAGTCCAAATCCTAGCACAACTAGGTCAAAAATGCAGAAAACCAAGCCAGAACCGTCATTGCAGGTTCCCAAATCACACAAAACTGTAATCAGTCCAACTCAGCTTACACAGGTCCAAATGCATTGATTCCAAAGGCATATGAAAGCTAAGACATCAAGCTACATTTCATCAGAAGCCACCAACAACAAAATCCAAACCAATTTCAGTCAAAATAGACAATTACTATCGCAGTTCGGACATTCTGTTCACCAAAAACAGCAACAGTAAAAACGGCATAACTCACTCTATACTACTCCAAATGCCCTGAAATTTTTCAGGCACTACAAACTCATCAATACCTACAACTTTCATGTTTTGAGAAAAGTCCAATTCGGCCTCTAGCTATGACCTAAAATTTCGGACAGATTAGGGGTTCATGAACCCTAACTTCTCACATTTCATTCCAATTCCAAAATTGATTGCATTTAACAACAATTCACACCTACTAGAGCCAAAGCCCCTTATTACCAAGCATCATACTAGTCCACAACATCAAAATCATATGAAACCAGAAAATTCCTCATAAAATGGAAAACTTCACCAAATCAAGCCAAACCAAGAAATAAATCATATAATCCAACACTCAAGCCACTTCTAAGCATAATATAACCATCATTAGGTGTAGTAGGGGGGTTCAAGCATCACTTACCAAGTAACAAGAGAAAGAGAGATGTTGACCACCTTAGAGCTTCAAACAAACTTCACTAATACACTTACTATCACTAGGAGAAAGGTTTTTATGGAGTAGAATCTAATCTAGGCTTTTGTTTGTAGGAGATTGAAGCATATGGAAGCTTGAAAGTTGAAGAATTTCCTTCCTTCTTGCAAGAGAGAGGTTCGGCCACAATGAGAAGAAAAATGGTGAATTTTGTGAATTTTTTGAGATATATAATCCTTTGGTCAAAAAAGTCAAAAATGTGAATACTATTTCTTAAGTCAAATCCAATGATCTTGTGACACTTGTCACTATCATAAATGCATTCCTATCCTTTCTTTTCTCTCTCACATCAATCACTTCACACTCCTCTACTTATCCATTAACACCCGATAAATTTAACACAGTATCCGGAATCTACCCTTATTGGCCGAATTTTTCCGAACTTTTCGCACTAGTGGGTCCCACGTCCAATATATATTCTTAATTTTCTAAAAATTCTCCAATACTAGAAAAATCATCTAAAACCCATAATTGCTCATAATATCTACCAAGAAAATATTCCTATGCCAGAAAATGCAGAAAACATGAAATTTAAGGGGAAAAACCCTAGGAAAATATTAGGGCAATACGGGTTCTCACAAAACCACTTCACCACTCACCTTAATCCTACCAAGAGAAAGGTTTTTATGAAGCAAATCAAAGTTTTAACGATTGATTTGTGAGATCAAGGCAAGAAATTGAAGAAAGAAATTGGAAGTTTTCTCTTCTTTTCCATCCAAGAAGCTCGCCCAAAGAAGCTTGCAAATGAAGATGATTTTGGTCAATTTTTGTATTAATTGGTAAAGTAATAAATAGTGGTCAAAGTCCAAGAGTTAATCACCAAGTGACACTTGTCACTCCCATTAATGCAACTCTATCCCTTTGTCTCTCTCACACCAACTCATTTAGTAACCTCTAGTTATCTCTTAACACCTGCTAAATTAATCCCGACATACTAAACTTAACCTCACTGACCAAATTTTACTGAACTTTCAGCACTAGCGGATCCCACGCCCGGTATACACTTCTAAAATCTCATGAACTAACTCATATTAGAAAAATAATTTTAAAACCATATTTACCCATAAAAATGATTTAGAAAAATTTTCTACGAAAGAAAATATAGAAAAACGTGCGATTAAATAAAATAAAACCTAGAAAATAAGAAAAGTTACGGGTTCTCACAGAGTGTGTGAAGTGATAATGGGTAAAGTGGTAGTGTGTATAAAGTGAGATAGTGTGTGAAGTGATAGTGGGTGGAAAAATGATAGAGTGAATTAGAACGCATGAGTCTAAAGGAATGTAAGCATATCAGGTACGGGGAGACCCTAAATCGTAACTTTTGATTTGCCTTTTGGTTAGAAAGAAAACAAGCGTGCTAAGGCTATGTGTAGCCATACTCGTCTGTTTCCCTTACCAGAAGGGTGACTCCCTAACCTAATCAAGCAGATGAACCTAATAACTAGAATGAAATGCAAAGTCCTAAAGATCATGTTTCAAATGCGGGAAAAGGGTGAAGGTTCATGCAAAAAATGTAAAAATACTAAAAGGAAAAATGAATGGAAATGTAGTGAAGGCATGCAAGTATGTACTAGCGAGGGGGTGGCCCTATTGGGTCTAGCATTGGACTAGCCCTTTATTAACACTCTCTCACAAGCATTGGACTTGTGAGCTCGAGAGGAAAACCATGACTAGCATTGGACTAGCCACGGTAACGTACATTCCATCCACATAATCAGATATAATACTAAAGCAAATAGACATGCAAAGCACATAGTTTCACATAGCACGTAGCACATAAGCATGCTTATCTAGATGCAGAAGCCTAGGGAAAGCAATTAAACACATAGGCATATAGGCACACACAAGCACATAGCACATAAGCGCTATCTATTACAAAAAGGGAGGCCCTATTACAATCTAAAAGGGGAATGTGAAATAAAATGAAGTAAAGCAAGCCTAACTATTACAACTTGGCATTTAAATGCCTTTCAAATAATTACATTAGAATAAGTGCATAAATTAAAGTAAAATTAAATAACTAAAGAAATAAATGAATGAAAATAAAATAAAACATTCAGAATCATGCAATTACACACATAAAACACATAAGTGCACATAGGGTCAAATAAAGTGAGAAATAAGGGATAGAGTGTACCTCCCTTGAGTTGAGACCCTAATGGAGTGATGTGACAGCCCCACCATCCCCTAAGGCGAACCAAAGGGGTTAGCGGACTGCCTGCCCAGCTCTCGCCAGGACTACGGTACAGTTAACGTCGTTCTATAACGTTCCGGAACATACCATTGCGCGCAAACAAGTCAGAAAACACAAAATTAAAAAAATGAAAATTAAAAACCGAAATGAATAGTGCTGGACACGCCAGAATCCGGCCGGAATCTGGCCGGATTAGCGGCCGGATTCTTGGCCGGATACTGTCCAGTGAGCAACTCGATTTTTTTTCAAAAGTTCCACCCAATCCGGCCGGCAATCCGGCCAAGATTCCGGCCGGATTGTCTGGCCGGATACCGGCCAGTGAGCAACTGGCCGGGTTTCCAATTTTTCTCAGGCAATCCGGCCTTCAATCCGGCCAGTTTCTGGCCGGATTCCCGGCCGGATTCAAGCCAGTGAGCTTTTGCCAATTTTTTTCTCTTTTGCCGTTTGAAAGCCGAATCGCTCCGAAGTTCGTCCAAACATGAATTCAACATATAAACATATATATACAATGGAAATCAACAGTTACAACCATAATGGCATGCCAACCATTCATTAAGGAGTACACATTCGATTTGCCTATCAAAAGGAAATGAACCCGTTACATTAGGGTTTCACTTCGAGAGCGCTACAAAAGACATGTACAAGCTCAGTATGGCAATTGACTATCCAGTCCATTTTCAAAAGCATTTATATTCCTGTAAGGAAAACAAATAACACGGAATGAGCCAAGGCCCAGTGGTATACCACCCAATAAGCAATCAAAGTCATATAAGAATGAACCTTCATTTAAAGTGCACAAATAAGCAATGAAGCAAAATGGTAAAAGGATACGGTCGGCTCTCAAGAGCCCATTTCCACGCTTGAAATCTTGAACCAATCTCATTGACTCTCCGTCAATGTTAAAATACCAAACCGTAGACAACTCTTTACTTCCATTCCTTCCACCCAACATACCCCAACCGGGCCCGCACTCCATTTCGGTAGCTTTTGATAATACTCGAGTTTACCGGAACCAAGGGTCTCATTACCACAAGGTTCCCCAGTACAGTCCCCGTGGCAATTCAATCTTCACGACCAAGCCCTCGCCGGCTCGATCCAATTGACTACCAAACGAAGTTGAGCTCAGTAATGCAGTATGGCCGTTGGACATCGTCCAAACGACATCAATTCGGTTTCCATGAAATGGAATTTACCAACCAATATATCAAGTCCAGTAATGCATTAAAACGGTAACCAATCAGTGACAATAACAAAAGAGGTGAGGGCGGTCAAGTACACCCTCACCTTGATCAATTTCAATATCCAAGTAGGCCATTAAGGCATCACATAACATTTAACAAAGCCACATAGTAATCCATCAAGTGAGTGGTATACTCACCAAGTGAGAAAATGGTGTTTCATACACCGTGATCACCAAGACGCCGTGAGCTACCGTCACGCCCTAGAATCACACAACAAATGCAATGAGACTCGAGAACGAGTCATCAAACAATGCTAAACACAACCCCAATAGGGTTTCACATGCATAAGTAGGCATGATAGCAAACCAGAAATTAATATATGGCCTTAACTTAAGCCTCGATAGAAAAACCGTGTTTGAGCTTAGAATGCGGTAATGGCGTCAATTTCACTACGGTTATCGGTTGGGGGTGTAAGACCCACCATTTCGAAGCTATGAAACAGGGCTACAACAATGTAGAAGGGCACTCAATCCAGTTCCTAGCTTAACTAGGTCAAAAGTGCAAAATACTAAACCAGAATTACCAAAACAGGTTTGCAAATCACCAAAAACTGTAATCAGTATATCTCAGTCCATACAAGTCCAATTGCCGAAATTCCAAAGGCATATGTTAGCTAAGTCATCCAGCTACATTTCATCAGAAGACACCAACTCCAAAATCCAAACCAATTCCAGTCAAAATAGCCAATTACTATCGCAGTTTTCGCATTCTGTCCAAAGCAGAACAGCTACAGTAATTTCGTCATAACTCACTCCACACTAATCCAAATGCCCTGAAATTTTACAGGTATCTCCATCACATCAATACCTACAACTTTCATGTTTTAAGCAAAGTCAAATTCGGCCTCTAACCCTATGATCAAAAACCGGACAGAATTGGGAAATTAAGAACCCTAACTTTCAATTTCACACCAAATCCAAAAGTGATTGCATTTAACCACATTTCACATCCACTAGAGCCATTATAGTCCATTGCCAATCATCACAAACAACCACACCATCATAATCCAATTAAACCAGAAAAATCATCATAAAATGGAAAACTTCACCAAATCAATTCCAACCAAGATAAAAACCAGAAATTTCAGCACTCTTATCACTAGTAAGCACAACATAAGCATCATTAGGTGTAGTAGGGTGTTTCAAGCTTCACTTACCAAGAAACAAGAGAGAGGAGGATGTTGAACACCTTAATCCTTCAAACAAAGTTCACCAACACACTAACTAGCACTAGAAAGAAAGTTTTTATGGAGGAGAACTAACTTAAGCACTTGATTTGGTGGATTTGGACTTGTTAGAAGCTTGAATGTTGAAGAGTTTTGTCTTCCTTGGAGCTTGAGAGAGCCGGCTATGGTGGAGAGAAAATGAGGGAATTTTAGTGAATTTTTTTGAAGATATTTACTAGTTGGGTCAAAAGTCAAAAATTTGTCAAAAGGTGAATAGTGTTTCTTAAGTCATAACCAATGAGAAAGTGACATGTGGCATCTCATTAAATGCCTTCCTATCTTTCTTTTCTCTCTCACATCAATCACTTCACACACACTACTTATCTCTTAACACCCGATAAATTTTTCACAGTATCCGAAACTTAACCGTATTGGCCGAATTTTCCCGAACTTTTCGCACTAGTGGGTCCCACGTCCAATATATATTCTTAATTTTCTAAAAACTCTCCAATACTAGAAAATTCATCTAAAAACTATAATTACTCATAAAATCCACTAAGAAAATATTTCTAAGCCAGAAAATGCAGAAAACATGCAATTAAGGGGAAAATAAACCCTAGGAAAATATTAGGGCAAAACGGGTTCTCACAAGTGAAAACACTTATTTATCCTCCAAAATAAAAGAAAAGGTCAAGGCACCAATTTATGTGGGAAAATTAAAGAAAATATGCAAAGACAAACTCACTTGGTTATAAAGCCCTTAAAATTATGAATTAAGTGCAATTTAAACAAAGCATGGTAGCTAATTGAAGCAAACAAGCAATGAAGTTGCAAAATTAAAGCTGCCAAGGACCAAATTACAAATATCATAAAGTTTTTAGGGCCAAATCATGATTTTCAGAACTTTTAGGGCCAAAATAGAAGGAAAGATAAAGTTCAAGGACCAATTTACAAATTATTACAGGGACCCAATTTAAAACCTTTATAAAAATCTTGGGGTCAAATTATGAAGTCCTAAAAAATTTGGGGTTAAATCACAAGGAAAAGGAGAATGAAGGGACTGAAATTATAAATTCAGACAAGCATCATCTCCTCCAAACAGATCAAGTACCAGCTACCATTTCTGCATTTCTTTGCGAACTAAGAATACCAGAAAGTTTGCCTCCAGATTTAATCAAAAATAACCCTCACATGAATCTCCTCTCACTCAATTTCATGTCACTAATTTGATTTCAAACCATAGAATGACGGAACAAAAACAGAAGAGGTGCAAGATATCAGTACATCAAGATTTCTCAAACACAAGGAGAGGAACTGGATTGGTCTACCTAACCGGTTTCTTCACACGAAAAATGCAAGCAGCACATATTTCGACAAGAAATTTTCAATTGGGCATTTCATCGAGCAGGTTGAGGACATTAAAGATTTCACTAATTTTTTGTTCCATTGAAGCTACAATTGGCCCCAAAATTATCAAGAAACAAAAGACGAATGCAGCGAAATCAACACATAAAGCATATGTGTTCAACAATTGTGGACAATCACAGAAAAATGGCAATAACCAATCCACAGAAACATGCTTGGGGTTGGGATTTCTAGTGTTTGCAGTTGAAGAAGAAAAGGAAGATGACTTACAGAGCTCTTGTTTAGTGAAATTCTGCAAACGATGACGGTGGGTTCCAGTGGTGGTGGCGGCTTCGGTTCTTGGGCAGGCGGTTGGCCACTTGTCGATCACGCTGGAGAAGAAGGATTGCGGCTGCCTAGTGGCCGCTATGGAGGTTGCGCGTGGTGACGGCGATGGCGGACAGCAGCAACGGCGGATGCGGACTGGTGGTTTTTCAGACGAGTCTTCCCTCTATGTTTTTTCCGCAACTTGGATCCTCTGTTTCTTGCCACAGCTTGGCTTCGGTTTCTTGCCGCAGCTTTCTTTCCTCGCCGAAGCATCCTCCTTTCCTCTGTTTTTTTTGCTCTGTTCCCCTTTCAATCCGTCCTCCTGATTTTCCTTTTGCTTGCCCGACAGCTTTCTCTCTTGCTAATCCTAGTCCACCACCCCTTTCTCCTCCGTTTCTATCTCACTCAACCGTAGCTCTCTTACATTTGCCCCCCTTTTTGATTTTTGTTGAAATCCTCTTTTTTCCTTTTATCAATTGCAAACCCTCTTGTTTCCAAGCTCTCGGTTCCCCACAAGCTCTCCTCTCATGTTGCTTTTTCCTTCCTCTTCTCACCGTAGATCCCTTCTCAATTTCCTTGCTCTGTTTTTCACAACCCTTTTTCTTTTCGCCGTAGCTCTTCCCGTCTCTGCCCCCCAGATGAAACTCCTCCCTTTCGCCGTTGCCTTTTTTCTTCATTCTCCTCTGCCGGCCCATCCAATCTTTTTCCTTTTTGATTCCTTGATTTTTTGTTCCCCCAAAATTCCTTAAGCCACCAAGTGTCTAGACACCTAATCTCTTAGGTATTGTGTTGTCCAAAACAAAAGGAATACTTGTCCCAATGCATGCCCCTCACTTGCCATTTTTATTATTTTTTTCTGTTCTTTTTTTCTTTTTTCCTTTTTTTTTCTTTTCTAAAATTTAGTGTAAAAATGCTCTTAAATCAATTAAAATAAAATGAGAGACACAAAATAAGAACAAAATAAAATAAAATAAAAACATAAAATTGAAACAAATAAATCTAAAATTAAATTAATTAAATGAATAGAGTTTAAAATAAAAAATTTGGTGTCTACAATTTTGTTTCATTTGTTACATTCTTGGAAATAAGATCCACACTAGACTATTTATTGCTTCCATGAATAATATTTAATGATTTATGATTTCTTGTATCTTGGAGAATTATATTTTTTAGGATGCAGCAATCATCACGTTTTCGGGCAAAGCCGCGAGGCATGGCAATTTCCATGGTATTATAGAAAACTCTAGATCTTATAAGAGTCGACTCTAGATATTCAGATATGTTCTAACAGGTGTTTTGGGAGATTTAAATTCAATCTATGTTAAAATTTCTACTCATGAGAATTTTTTGGTCGTGTAGGTTGTGGGTGGACATGTTGTTTACCATGCTGAGGGAGGAGTGCAATTATCTAATAGAGGCAACTAGATATGGTATTAGGTGCCTAAGATATGAAAATGTGTTGTTGTAGACTAGGGTTCAAGAGCTTGAAAAGTCAAAGAAGGAGTTCAAAGATTTAATTGATGAATGGATGATGAAGGCAATACAGGTTAAGATGGTTGCCAAAGAGGTGATTGAGAGTTTGAAAAGGGAGTTTAAGGAGAAAACTGATAAGGTTCAAACACAAGAATTAAGGGAAGATGCTTTGCATAAGGAAATTTTCAAACTTCAAGCTTCCAATGTTGATGTAGAAAAGGAGAAGAAATTTTTAAGGTGCGATGTTCAGAAGCTGGTAACCGATGCAACTAAATTGAGCAGTAGAAATAATGCTTTGGATGCGAAGATAGATAACTTGAACTACGAGAAGAATTATTTGAAAATGGATGTGAAACATAGAGGAATAAGGAAAATATGGTGGAGGAAATGAATGATCACACCTATGAGTGAGAGATAGCCTACCAAAATCTAAGGGCCAAGTATGAGTGTGAGAACCCGTAAAACCCTAATTATTTTCCTAGGGTTTATTACCCCTTAATTGCATGTTTTCTGCATTTTCTGGCTTAGAAATATTTTCTTGGTGGATTTTATGAGCAGTTATAGTTTTTAGATGGTTTTTCTAGTATTGGAGAGTTTTTAGAAAATTAAGAATATATATTGGACGTGGGACCCACTAGTGCGAAAAGTTCGGAAAAATTCGGCCAATAAGGTTAAGTTTCGGATACTGTGGTAAATTTATCGGGTGGTAAGAGATAAATAGAGGTAGTGATTTGATTGATGTGAGAGAGAAAAGAAAGATAAGAATGCATTTATGGTGGTGACAAGTGTCACCTAGCCATTGGATTTGACATAAGAAATACTATTCACCTTTTGACATTTTTTTTGACTTTTGACCCAAGTAAATAAATATCTCAAAAATTCACAAAATTCACCATTTTTCTCTCCTTGGTGGCCGGTTCTCTAAGCTCAAGAAGAAAGGAAATTTCTTCAACTCTCAAGCTTCCATTTCACTCAATCTTGCAAGAACAAAAGCCTACACTAGATTCTACTCCATAAAAACCTTTCTTCTAGTGCTTATAAGTGTATTAGTGAAGTTGTTTTGAAGCTCTAAGGTGGCCAACCTCTCTATCTCTCTTGTTACTTGGTAAGTGATGCTTGAACCCCCCTACTACATCTAATGATGCTTATGTTTGGCTTAGAAGTGGCTATAGTGATGGATTATATGATTTATTTCTTGGTTTGGCTTGATTTGGTGAAGTTTTCCATTTTATGATGAATTTTCTGGTTTCATATGATCTTGATGGTGTGATTGTTTTTGATGGTTGGTAATAAGGGGCTTTGACTCTAGTAGGTGTGAATTGATGAGAAATGCAATCAATTTTGGATTTGGAATGAAATGTGAAAAGTTAGGGTTCTTGAACCCCTATTCTGTCCGAAATTTTAGGTCATAGCTAGAGGCCGAATTGGACTTTGCTCAAAACATGAAAGTTGTAGGTATTGATGAGTATGAAGTGCCTACAAAATTTCAGGGCGTTTGGAGTAGTATAGAGAGAGTTATGCCGTTTTTACTGTTGCTGTTTTTGGTGAACAGAATGTCCGAACTGCGATAGTAATTGCCTGTTTTGACTGGAATTGGTTTGGATTTTGAAGTTAGTGTCTTCTGATGAAATGTATCTGGATATCTTAGCTAACTTATGCCTTTGGAATTTCGGCATTTGGACCTGTATAGACTGAGTTGTGTTCATTACAGTTTTCTGCGTTTTGCAAACCTGTTTTGGGAATTCTGGTATAGTATTTGGCATTTTTGGCCTAGTTGTGCTAGGATCTGGACTGAGTGGCCTTCTACATTGTTGTAGCCCTGTATTTTAGCTTCGAGATGGTGGGTCTTACGCCCTCATCCGATAAGCGTAGTGCATTTTGTGCCATTACCGCTTTTGGAGGCCAAAAACTGTTTTTGTGTTGGGACAAATGAGTTCCATGTCTTGAATTTCTGGTTTGCTATTATGCTTGTCTATGCATATGAAACCCTATTAGGGTTAAGATTGGTATGGCTTTATGACTCGTTATCGAGTCTCCATGTTCTTGTTTGCATGTTTAGGGCTCACTCTTATTCCGGTCATTTCCTAGCTAATTTTTGTACTTGTATTACTTTGAGCCTAGTGAGCGGCTTTTGGGAAATGAGATGACTTTTGTGTGAAATGTTGGGACTGATTTGAGGAAATAATGAAGCCTTAATGGCTGGAAAAGTAAGAAATATAGGGGAGGTGCTGCCCGATTTTCTAGGCCGTTTGGTTTCTTTAAGTTGAATTTGCCTTTTTGGTGGAAATGAAAGGCTTTTGGGTTGTTTGCGCCTAAGTCTTCATGTTACCTTTTTGTTTCCAAGAAAATCATGTTTTCCACCCTTGCATGAGTAATTATTTTGGCGAGGCATACGACTAGTAGTCGAGCCTCATGTGCATTGTGTTTATTCGATTCTGGAAGGAAAACTTTCAATTGGTTTATTTTGATTATTTTAGGGTTTCTTGGCGATTAAGGCCAATCTGAAGTGAAAACTTTTGAAGTTGAGCCGGTGAGTGTACCACTCCCCTCCATTGCTGTTTAACTTGATTTCTGCTCTGCAATCTGTTTATTTGTTCGAGACGAGGGTGTACTTTATCACACTCGTTCTCTAGTCTGTTCATATGCCAATTTACTATGCAAAATTTGAATCTGTTATCTGTGTCTGCATCTGTTCGGATTTCTATGACCTATGAGCTCAATCCTGTGGCTAAGTTATTCGAGTCGGGCCGGCAAGGGCCTGGACGATTAGATAATGAACCACGGTAGTCTGTTCGGGGATTTTGGGTATTGAGACCCTTGATTCCGGGTATACTCGAGTATTACCATTTCTGTTCGGTTACGGTGAGCGGGCCCGGTAAAGGGGTGTTTGGTGGACGGAATTCGGTGTAAAGAGGGGTCTACGGACGCGTTGGTTCTATATACGTTGACGGAGAGTCAACTGGTTTGGATCAAGTACTGCGCTGGGAAATTTGGCTCCTGAGAGCCACCCGTATCCTTCTGATTTGAATCATTGGTTCTTTTGCTTTACCTCTGACATGTGTACCTGATTTGATAAATGTGAAATGCCATGATTTTAATGCTATCTGTTTGGTACCTCATTGAGCGCAAGCTCACCCCTTTCTGTTCCTTTTGTTTTCCTTACAGGAAAATAAACCCTTTTGGTCTGGATTTGACAAATGGCTGCCAAATTGAGCTAGTTGAACATATCTTTTGCATAGCTCATGTATTAAAACCCTAAGTGTACTTTTGGGGCGTTTGTTTTTGATTTGGCAAACCGTGTGTATATATTAACTTTTGAAACTTTTGTATGTCATTTTGATTGGTAAACGCTAAAGTTCAGATGTGAATGTTTGTTAGCTATTTCGGTTGGATTCTGACGGGTCGGTTACTATTCATGGCCGACTCCGGATTTCATTTTATTTTATTCTGGGTTATTTTACTATTTTGATTTGTTTACGCGCGTTTGTAAGTTCCGGATTGAAGCGGATAGCTATAATCTGATCCGTAGTCCTGGCGAGAGCTGGGCAGGCAGTCCGCTAACCCCTTTGGTTCGCCTTAGGGGAAAGTGGGGCTGTTACAAGTGGTATCAGAGCCACTTCGCGTGGTCTCTGCGCGGAGTGAGACTGGGCCAAGTGGTGTTGTGGTCCTAATTTCATGAATATGTTTAAGTGCTCGTTTGAGCATAAGTTATGAACCGGGCATGTGATAAGTGTACGAATCATTATCATGGGACTCGAGGAAGCTAGGTGTGTATGTCGGGTAGGAATCCTAAATAAAGATGGTTTACTCTTGGGACCGGCCGGCTCGAGTTGTGAATTATCTTAGATGGGATTCTTGCGCCCGGATACGAATGATATGAGGGCCTAGGTTAGAAAGGATTTGGTGAACTAGAAAGGCCATACCTCGGTGGATCGTTTATGTTTGTACCTGACTTAACTGGCTGTATATATGTGTGTGGCTTAATTTTGACCGACTTGTATATATATGTTGTGATCATGTTTGCAATGTATAAATGTGTGTTAATGTGAAAGTTTTGCGTATTACTTACATGCTTTGATACTGCTTTGGTTTAGCATTCTTGCCTAGACCGAGTGAAACTTATGGAAGGCACTCGTAGTGGACGGGGCCGTGGGCGTGGCAATAGGCAACCTACGCCTGAAAGGGGTATTGGGGAAACCTCATCTGGACCAAACCCTGACCCTAGGGTTGACCCCAATGTCCAAATAGCTGCGGCTATGCAGCAAATGACTGATTTACTAGCCCAAGTGGTGCACCAACAAGGTCAAAACCCTAACCACAACCCTGGAAATCCTGGTAATCACATGGAGGGCGAGGATAGAGCCCTTGAGAGATTTCAGAAGTTCTCCCCACCCAAATTTCTTGGAGGCCCTGATCCTGATGTAGCTGAGAAGTGGATGGAGAAGATGATTGATATTTTCGCTGCCTTACACTATACCGAAGAGAGACAGGTGACATTTGCTGTCTTCCAACTAGAGGGAGCCGCCCGTTCCTGGTGGAATGTCATTCGAATGAAATGGGAAAGAGAACAAACCCCGAGGACGTGGGCGAACTTTATGAGAGAATTTAATGCCAAGTTTTTCCCTCCTCTCATCCAAGAAAAGAAGGAAGATGAATTCATTCGGCTTCGCCAGGGAACACAAACTGTAGCCGAGTATGAGAGTCAATTCACTCGGTTGTCTAAGTTTGCGCCTGAACTGATCATAACCGAACAACGACGGATAAGGCGTTTTATTCAGGGGCTAAATGTTGAAATTCAAAAGGATTTGGCTGTAGCTCAACTTGGTACCTTTAGTGACGCGGTGGAGAAAGCTCAACGGGTTGAAGATGCGAGGCTACAAGTTAGAAACTTCCAAACCAAGAAAAGAGGCTTTCCTGGGAGCAGCTCAGAACAGGAAGATAAGAGCACACCCTCTAAGAGTGGAAAAGGGAACGGGGGAGTACGACAATCGGGGGTGGCCAGTGGTGTCTCACCGAGAGGATCGGTCACTGCTACTCGAGGTCCCTGTGGATATTGCGGAGGGCCAATGCACACGGAGGCAAATTGTTGGAAGAAAGAAGGAAAATGCCTGCGCTGTGGTAGCGCCGAACATCGAATTGCTAATTGTCCAGCACGACTGCGCGAAGGGAGAGGGACTCCGCCACCAACCAAGACTAATTCTCAGCAACCAACTAAGACCAACCCTGGACAGTCGAAAGGAGAAGGGACCGGAGCGAAAGTACCGGCTCGGGTATATTCTCTAGAGCAGCATCAGGTCCCTGACTCGTCTGAGGATGGAGAAGGTATGGTCCGTTGGGTACTTTAGATTTGATAGATTCCGTTGGTGAGAAATTTCGAGGACGAAATTCTTTTAAGAGGGGGAGAGTGTGAGAACCCGTAAAACCCTAATTATTTTCCTAGGGTTTATTACCCCTTAATTGCATGTTTTCTACATTTTCTGGCTTAGAAATATTTTCTTGGTGGATTTTATGAGCAGTTATAGTTTTTAGATGGTTTTTCTAGTATTGGAGAGTTTTTAGAAAATTAAGAATATATATTGGACGTGGGACCCACTAGTGCGAAAAGTTCGGAAAAATTCGGCCAATAAGGTTAAGTTTCGGATACTGTGGTAAATTTATCGGGTGGTAAGAGATAAATAGAGGTAGTGATTTGATTGATGTGAGAGAGAAAAGAAAGATAAGAATGCATTTATGGTGGTGACAAGTGTCACCTAGCCATTGGATTTGACATAAGAAATACTATTCACCTTTTGACATTTTTTTTGACTTTTGACCCAAGTAAATAAATATCTCAAAAATTCACAAAATTCACCATTTTTCTCTCCTTGGTGGCCGGTTCTCTAAGCTCAAGAAGAAAGGAAATTTCTTCAACTCTCAAGCTTCCATTTCACTCAATCTTGCAAGAACAAAAGCCTACACTAGATTCTACTCCATAAAAACCTTTCTTCTAGTGCTTATAAGTGTATTAGTGAAGTTGTTTTGAAGCTCTAAGGTGGCCAACCTCTCTATCTCTCTTGTTACTTGGTAAGTGATGCTTGAACCCCCCTACTACATCTAATGATGCTTATGTTTGGCTTAGAAGTGGCTATAGTGATGGATTATATGATTTATTTCTTGGTTTGGCTTGATTTGGTGAAGTTTTCCATTTTATGATGAATTTTCTGGTTTCATATGATCTTGATGGTGTGATTGTTTTTGATGGTTGGTAATAAGGGGCTTTGACTCTAGTAGGTGTGAATTGATGAGAAATGCAATCAATTTTGGATTTGGAATGAAATGTGAAAAGTTAGGGTTCTTGAACCCCTATTCTGTCCGAAATTTTAGGTCATAGCTAGAGGCCGAATTGGACTTTGCTCAAAACATGAAAGTTGTAGGTATTGATGAGTATGAAGTGCCTACAAAATTTCAGGGCGTTTGGAGTAGTATAGAGAGAGTTATGCCGTTTTTACTGTTGCTGTTTTTGGTGAACAGAATGTCCGAACTGCGATAGTAATTGCCTGTTTTGACTGGAATTGGTTTGGATTTTGAAGTTAGTGTCTTCTGATGAAATGTAGCTGGATATCTTAGCTAACTTATGCCTTTGGAATTTCGGCATTTGGACCTGTATAGACTGAGTTGTGTTCATTACAGTTTTCTGCGTTTTGCAAACCTGTTTTGGGAATTCTGGTATAGTATTTGGCATTTTTGGCCTAGTTGTGCTAGGATCTGGACTGAGTGGCCTTCTACATTGTTGTAGCCCTGTATTTTAGCTTCGAGATGGTGGGTCTTACGCCCTCATCCGATAAGCGTAGTGCATTTTGTGCCATTACCGCTTTTGGAGGCCAAAAACTGTTTTTGTGTTGGGACAAATGAGTTCCATGTCTTGAATTTCTGGTTTGCTATTATGCTTGTCTATGCATATGAAACCCTATTAGGGTTAAGATTGGTATGGCTTTATGACTCGTTATCGAGTCTCCATGTTCTTGTTTGCATGTTTAGGGCTCGCTCTTATTCCGGTCATTTCCTAGCTAATTTTTGTACTTGTATTACTTTGAGCCTAGTGAGCGGCTTTTGGGAAATGAGATGACTTTTGTGTGAAATGTTGGGACTGATTTGAGGAAATAATGAAGCCTTAATGGCTGGAAAAGTAAGAAATATAGGGGAGGTGCTGCCCGATTTTCTAGGCCGTTTGGTTTCTTTAAGTTGAATTTGCCTTTTTGGTGGAAATGAAAGGCTTTTGGGTTGTTTGCGCCTAAGTCTTCATGTTACCTTTTTGTTTCCAAGAAAATCATGTTTTCCACCCTTGCATGAGTAATTATTTTGGCGAGGCATACGACTAGTAGTCGAGCCTCATGTGCATTGTGTTTATTCGATTCTGGAAGGAAAACTTTCAATTGGTTTATTTTGATTATTTTAGGGTTTCTTGGCGATTAAGGCCAATCTGAAGTGAAAACTTTTGAAGTTGAGCCGGTGAGTGTACCACTCCCCTCCATTGCTGTTTAACTTGATTTCTGCTCTGCAATCTGTTTATTTGTTCGAGACGAGGGTGTACTTTATCACACTCGTTCTCTAGTCTGTTCATATGCCAATTTACTATGCAAAATTTGAATCTGTTATCTGTGTCTGCATCTGTTCGGATTTCTATGACCTATGAGCTCAATCCTGTGGCTAAGTTATTCGAGTCGGGCCGGCAAGGGCCTGGACGATTAGATAATGAACCACGGTAGTCTGTTCGGGGATTTTGGGTATTGAGACCCTTGATTCCGGGTATACTCGAGTATTACCATTTCTGTTCGGTTACGGTGAGCGGGCCCGGTAAAGGGGTGTTTGGTGGACGGAATTCGGTGTAAAGAGGGGTCTACGGACGCGTTGGTTCTATATACGTTGACGGAGAGTCAACTGGTTTGGATCAAGTACTGCGCTGGGAAATTTGGCTCCTGAGAGCCACCCGTATCCTTCTGATTTGAATCATTGGTTCTTTTGCTTTACCTCTGACATGTGTACCTGATTTGATAAATGTGAAATGCCATGATTTTAATGCTATCTGTTTGGTACCTCATTGAGCGCAAGCTCACCCCTTTCTGTTCCTTTTGTTTTCCTTACAGGAAACTAAACCCTTTTGGTCTGGATTTGACAAATGGCTGCCAAATTGAGCTAGTTGAACATATCTTTTGCATAGCTCATGTATTAAAACCCTAAGTGTACTTTTGGGGCGTTTGTTTTTGATTTGGCAAACCGTGTGTATATATTAACTTTTGAAACTTTTGTATGTCATTTTGATTGGTAAACGCTAAAGTTCAGATGTGAATGTTTGTTAGCTATTTCGGTTGGATTCTGACGGGTCGGTTACTATTCATGGCCGACTCCGGATTTCATTTTATTTTATTCTGGGTTATTTTACTATTTTGATTTGTTTACGCGCGTTTGTAAGTTCCGGATTGAAGCGGATAGCTATAATCTGATCCGTAGTCCTGGCGAGAGCTGGGCAGGCAGTCCGCTAACCCCTTTGGTTCGCCTTAGGGGAAAGTGGGGCTGTTACAATGAGCAAAAGAGAAATAAGTTTTATGCTAGCATAGCCATGTTTGCACTGGTCCTTGAGTTTGAAAACTTTTGGCCAGATATAGATGATAAGGGTAATATTGAATGTCTCTCATGTGGCTAACAATGAAAATAAAAATGCTATGAATGAAGAAAAGAAAGAAGATCCTATCGAAGAAGAAGACAAGAGGAGCCCATATAGGAGGAAATAGGCAATGAAGTACTCTTGAGAATGCTCAAGAAAATGAGAAATATTTAGTTGTTGGGAATATAGTGGATCCTTAATATTTTGACATGATAGTCAAACAACATGATTTCACTTATATGAAATAAAATCTCTATTAGCAGTTGTAACAAATTAGGTATTATTCCCTAATATTTGACAATTTTATTATTATTATCATTAACATTATTATTATCATTATTACTGATATTCTAGCTTCATTACCTGTTACTTAAGTTTTGATTGAATAATTCATGAAATTCATGGTTATTGTTGATTGTTACATTTATTAGTTGCTTGCACTAGATAACTCTTGTTTCACTTTACATTTTGAGGCAACAAAAGAAAAGTAATGACAACTTCAAAAAGACTATCATTATAACTTGAACTTAGGTTGTTTAACATATATAGATCTTCGGTGCAATATAAGTGAGTTTGATAGATTTTGTCATTTAGGAAAATGGTACAAACTAAGAGTAACGGTCAAGGTGAGAATAGTAACAACCAAAATACAAATGGTCAAAGTGGCAATGGAAACAACAATCAAAATGTGAATGGTCAAGGTGGCAATGGACCAGTAACGAAGATGCCTTTAGAATTTGTCACAACATTAATTGCTATGGCACAAGCCATGTAGGGCCACATGCAATTGCAAACCCAAGCAACACAGACAAATGCACAAGACATACTAGTATTCATGTACACTATGAGAAGATGAAAAAAAGTGCAAGTCCCAACTTTTGATGGTTCTCCAAATACGAATAAAACATAGAAGTGGTTAGGAGAGGTTGAAACTAACTTTAAGTTATTGCAAGTTCCAATGGAAATGAAGCATGAAATAATAACACCATTTTTAGTTGGAGTCACGAAAAATGGTGGTCAATCATGAACCTACCATTGCACGGCCAATGAATTGAGAGAAATTTAAGGAAGCATTCCTTAACTACTTTTTCCCAACTATTGTTCTTTAGAAAATGGAGGAATTTGAATCACTTTATCAGACACTAGGCAGGTTAGTTGTCGAGTTTTCAAATAATTTTAGCACTTTAGGGAGGTATATTTTCTCTACTATGGCAAATGAACAGTTAAATTGTTAACCTTGGTTTGACATCTACTTGTGTTTTGATGATTAAACAAACAAAATAATGAGAAATGTTGTAGGACAGGTACCTTACAAAATGGAAAAAGAGAAAAACAAATCAAGGAGGATTGAAGAGTATTATAGTTTGTCAAACATTAAGATTGGAGGCTCAAGTGCAGCATCGGATGTCCAACAATGAATGAATACACAATGGACACAAGGTTTCAAATGAAGAATACGTCTATAGGACTTCTGAAAGATAGAGCAGAATATTGGAATTTGGATCAGACATTCAATCCTCCCATCATCCATCTGACACGAAAGAAGACAAAATTTGAATTCTTTGTTTCTATCGGATGCAAGACTATCGGATACAAATTCAAAGGATCAGCCATCCAAAGAAATAGTGAAAAGTTCAGTTAAAATATCGATCATTTGCATCAGACGATGAATCAAGTATCAGACATCTAATAAATCGAATGGCTTGTTTTTTCAGCATTTAATGTTTGACTATTAGATTTTATTTCTATACCAATTTTCACCACCTATAAAAGGAGTAATGGCTAGAACTTGCAATGACTTTTGCCTACATTGAGTACAACCCCTCAAAAGTGATTTTAGCTAGAAAATATTCTTTCTCTTTTTTTGTAGTTCATTATATAGTGCTTAGCTTTCCAATTGTGAGTGAGTATTCAATTTGTAACCTTGTGAGGGTTAATTTGGATAAGTTGTAAAACTCCTTGACTCAGCCAAAAGGAGTTCGGGGTGACCAAAGAGTGCATCTTCCATTGTACAAGATTCATTTGCTTCTTTGAATTGAAGAAACTCAATAATGGACTCAACTCCAAGTTTGTGTGAATGCTTGGGAGTTTGTTTGGTTTGCTTAACTCTCTCCTAATCTCTGTTGTTCCTTTCTTTATCTATTTGGGTGACTTTAAATTGCTTCACCTTATTCAAAGTTCCTTAATTGTTGCTTGAGAAACTTGTGTGATCACTTAGTGATGTGTGCACAGATGGTGATGATCAAGTGAGAGTCCCACTTGGGCCGGTTACTGTGACGCCCCCACTTCTTCCAAGGGTGAACCCAAGGGCATCGGCGGGACGCCTGTCCAGCTCTCGCCAGGACTCAAGGCAATTCAAATCGAACTTAACGATACTTACCAAATACTACAAGACAAAATGAAGAAAAGTCGATTCAAATCTTACATCATGTTCACAAAAGATACATCAAGTCCCAAAATACAATCAGCAAAAGTCGACTAAACATTTACAACCCAAATTCCAATCAAAAGTATAATCTAGTCGGCTTTTCCAAAATCTTCCAATCCAACCAGTTAAGGAAAACAAACTAATGGAATGAGCCAATACTCAGAGTGAGGTCAAGAAACACACATGCAAACACGTAATCCAAGTAGCCACAAATTACATAGTAAGTAAAGCTATAAAATTCGAATAATTTATATTTTGAATAGGAAAAATAAACAAAAACCATTCCAGGATGCTGTACCTCTCAGGAGCTAAATTCCACGCAGTCGAGTCGAGTCGAAGTCTTGATCACATCTCACGTTGACACTCCGTCAAACATATAAGTATCAAATCCATAGATACACCACTTTTCTTCGAATCCCGTCACCGTTACACCCCCTTACCGGGCCCGCCCATCAAAGTTTTGATAATACTCGAGTATATCATGGCAATACTGCACGAGTAATGCCGAGCAAGATCTCTCCAATAGATCAAACTCTACGAATATCTCATGGTTGGCTAAGCTTATCAACCAAGCCCATGCTGGCTCGATTCGCAAAGTTAACTGACGAGTTTGGGCGTCCCCCGAATACGAATACGAATATGAATACATATACGAATATGAATATAAGTCGATGAGCAACGCTCAAATCGACGATTCCAAATAGGAATCACAAATACGGATCACATATACGAATCACAAATATGAATCACATCCACATTATCATGTACAAGTCGGATATGAATTCACATAGCAAAATTCGAATATAATTTCATGTGAAAGAGAATGAGTGCGGTAAAGTACACCCTCGTCTCAAAATTTCAAATTTACATAACGGATAAGAAACAGATAACCACTTAAAAACAAGTTCATGCACTTAACACTCACCAATCAAAATATGAGAATGAGTGCGTAAACAAGCCTTTAGGTAGTCCCCTCAAGATCCCCGTGAAGGTCTCCTTGAGCCCCTGAGCAAACAATAGTTATCTATTGCACACTTATCACTTATAAACCCCAATTATCGAAGAAGATTGTACTGGGGTACAATCTAAGAAAATCTCATGAAAATGAACCCCAATTATTCGTAAATCGAGACTCAAAGATGGGGTTTTAAAACACAAGAGAAATGGAGTTTTCATCTTTGAAATCAAGTATAAAATGTTCAAGTAATATCGAAGGAAAAAGGAGAATTTGAAAAACTCCATTTCCTTAAGATTCGGAAATTTCAATTTTGATACGAGATCTTTGAAAAATCGTATCTCATTCTTTACAAGTTCAAAATTAGAAAACTTGGTACCGTTGAAAACCTCTTGGAAAGTACTAAAATTTCTTATAAGATATTTTTCCATGATTCCAAATGAAATACATTCAAAATTTGGCTCAAAGTTACTGTTTTAGGCTTGCAAGATAGTTTCGAGATTGGTTTTTGGCCAACTTCGGAAATTCGGAAATATTCACACAATGTGAACTAGCATCTGAAATTCGGAACTAAATTAGAGTTACAATCAATGTTTAAAACAAAAAAATCAAAAATAAGAATTGGAGTTTTGAGCACCAAGACATAGTAGCTCAAAATTGGTGAAAAAGTGAAACTGTTAAGCAAATTCCAGGTTTAAATCAAGTACTTTGGGGACTTTGATTGAGTACCGAAACGGACTCGGAATGGCACCAAATTTGGGAGTATTACACTATCATATAAGGGCTATTCCTCTGTCAAATGTTATGGAAAAATATGTACGGAAAGTCAGTTAACAAAGTCACGAAAGTTTCTAAATTTTCAAGGCAAAGCTGCCTTGTGCTACCATTTCCCTTTTCTAAATCATTTGGCTAATGAAATATTTTCAAACATGGTTCATTTGTGTATACAATGTCTAAGTAACATTCAAGATACATTTTCTTAGGTTATTAACTCCAAGAATTTCGAAATAACAAGTCCCAAGTCAAGATTGGCCATTCGACTAAGAGAAAAGGAAAAGTTTTCCAGATTCGAAGAGCAAGTTCGGGACATCATTTGCATATCAAAATGGTTTTAGAATACCACCAGATTTTATAAAATTAAACCTTCATATAAGGACTACTCCTCTATAAAATTTCATTTGAAAATTCATACGGGAAGATAGTTAACTAAACTATCAAAGTTCAAGAAATTTCCCAAGGCAAAACTGTCTTCTAGCTCTTCTTTCCTTTTTAAACATTTTATCCAATGCAAGCAACCCAAATCTGGTTTATTTGTGAAAAAAAGTCTAAGAACATCTAATATAAATTTTGGTAGATGTTGGACGTCAAAGTTTCGAAAACAACAAGTCCCAAATCAAGCTAGTCTATTTAACTAGCCAAAAGAGGATTTTCAAGCAAAAATCCAGGTCTCTAATTTGGTCACAATTCACTCAATTCAACTTGGAATTGAGCGTGATTGGTGGTGTTGGAAAACACATTCATAAATCTACAATTTCTCAGAAGAAACCATTCCCAAAATCCATCCACAACTAGCTCATATTTCAGCCTTAAGTTGTAGTTCATGTTCTGCCCTGTAGTGAACCAATGAAACAGAATAGAAATTTTCAAATGAATGGTCTGGCTCACACAAGTGGAACCAAAATATGCATTTTACACCAATAGAAATCTGGGAATGTCTAGTTTCTAGTACTGCAAATGGCACTCGATTTAGACTTCGGAGTAAAAAGATATACCCGAAACAAAAACACTGCCTGGTGAATACGGGAATAGTTTCCAGATTTCTAAGCTTTCGTAAATCCAATATTTGGGTGACCAAATCAAGTTATTTTTTAGTGAAACTTTTTACACTCTCAATATAACATGTGAAAAACATTAAAAAGCCATTAGAACCTCAAAATTTCACACCAAAGTGCTCGAACAATGCAGGGGCAAAATGGTCACTTTTGGTCATTGCACCATCCTTGAGTTTCTATCAATAACCCAACATTAATCCCCTAGTTTAGGTACTAAATAAACATTATTACCATCAAAACATCACAAATCAGTCCATATATCCAACGTGGGAGTTCATAGAGCCCACACAACCAGATTTTCCTCAAAATAATGCTACCCACTAACATGCATGAGTATATATGAGCGCTAGAACTTCCATAAACCAAGTTTTTCAAGTTGGATCATTACTTACTCTTGTTGGTGAGTTCAAGCAGAATTTTTGGTCCAAAGATTCTAAAGAAAACCATGGAAAACAGCCCTCTTTCTTAGCTAGATGTAGTCTCCAAGTGATTAGCTAAGTGTGGTTGAAATTTGAGGTGAAATGGTGGAGGATTGGAGCAAGATTTGGTGAAGAAAAATGAAGAACTCTTGAGTGGTTTTTCTTTGCTTGATGGCCGGCCAAGAGAGAGCAAGAGAGACAGAGTGTTTGATCAAGAATGAAGCTTCCTTGGGAAGCTTTAATGTGTGGCCCAAGATTGTTCAAAAGTCAACTCTCATTCGCGCGCGCACGCGCGCATTTTGTGCTCGATTTCTCTTGAGTTTGTTTCACTAGTGCAATAAACCTCTAATGCACTTATATTCATATTAATATTATTCACTCTTAGTTGTCCCAAAATAAGGGTCTAAAGTCCCTCAATTAAATCGCGCGTGTGAAAACGCGTACTTCCAATTTAGGCGCGGTAGAGTGAAACTTTCAAGAAATTCTTATAACGATCGTACCACTAATTATCGCTTGAGTATTTAAACATAAAAATACATATTTGTAAGACTTATGTGTAAGTCTCTAAATTTTTAAGCTTATTGTATCCTTGAATCGATTTTTATTTCTAAACGCGTATTCACTATTCACACTTAACGAACTTTCAAAAATTAAATTTTGAAACAAGTCATTTTAAAAATATAATTAATCTATAGACTCATGTAATTAGGTCTAAATAGGTTAGAAAATAATATTTGAAGTAAATGAGCAATTAAATATTTAAATAAACTCGAAATGGAATTTAAAATAATAAATTTTGCGAGTCCTCACATGAGTCGAGTTTTAACTCCTCAAATCTCAAATTAACTTTTTTTAATCTACTATTGATCACTCTTACTTCTCCAAAATTAATGTACTTTCGATTCAAATATAGTCTCGAAAAATGTGTACTCGTTGTTCCGAACTAAACGAGTTTTTGAAAAGTAAATTTTCTAACAAAATGCTTTGAAAACATAAGAGAGGTGTTTTTCCATATAAATAGATTTTAAGTAGTCAAATTAAATAATTCGGAGAAAGTGATTGAATAACTATTTAAATAAGCCAGTAATATATGACGAAAATAAGAAAATTTTCAGATCCTCACAACCTCCCTTCCTTAAAAGAATTTTGTCCTCGAAATTCATGCTTAGGATAACCTCATACCCCTTAATAGTCACGCCTATCGGATCAATCAGTAACTCACAATTGCTAACCCATCTCTCACAATTTCTATTTTGATTCTATCTTATGAATCTGGGATTTTTTAAAAGTGTGAATTGTACTAGGGTCACTTAGAACTTCAGATAGACAATGAAAAGCAAGAATCATACCTTCAACGACCGTAGTAGAATTGGAAACCTGTTGATAGCCTAATGCATAAACCCTAGCTGGTGCTTTGGATCGACTTCCTCCAACACTAGACTACTTAGCGGCTGACTTTTCAGGCCTTTGGGCACTACCTCCTTCTTTTGGTATGGTTGGGCATTTCGATATCTGATACTCGGTACTACCACAATACAAGCACCTCCCTTGTTTCCTAAAACAATCACTCTCTGTATGGTTGAACTTGCCACAATAACCACGAACAATTTGGGGAGCCACAAATTGACCACTTGGAGGAGTCCTTCTCGATTGACCTCGTCCATTGCGATCTCCTTTTGATTGAGTCCCTTTTGGCGTGCTAGATATCTCCACTCCACTCCACCCGTTCCTTTTTCCTTTTTAAAAGGTGGGGCACTCTTATCTGCCTGTCCCGAAGGGTTACTAGAAGTGCCCCTTTTCTTAGCATGAAAGTCTCTAACTTGCAGCCTTGCACTCTCGACTCTCTGTGCTTTTTCTAAGACTTCAGTGAACGTAGAGATTTGGGCTGCGGCCAAGCCCTCCTGGATTTCTACATTAAGTCCCTCTGCGCGAACCGTCTAAACCTCCTCCGTTCATTGATCACCAATTCAGGAGCGTACTTAGAAAGTTTAGTGAACTTTCCCTCATACTCCACTATACTAAAGATTCCTTGTTTCAACTTGATGAATTCATCCTCCCTTTTCTCTGGATTAAGGGCGGAAGAAATTTCTCATTAAATTCCCTCATGAAATTCTCCCAAATCCAAGGGGTTTGAGCTCTCTCCCACTTCCCCTTATCAGGTCCCACCAAACGCGTGCCACTCCCTCAAATTGGAAAGTGGCAAAATTCACTCGCCTATCTTCGGTATAGTCTAAGGCGGCGAATATATTAATCATTCTCTCTAACCAGTTCTCAGTTGTCTCGGGGTCAGGCTCTCCAGTGAACTTAGGCAGGTTAAATTTTAGGAACCTCTCCAAGGTCCTATCCTCTCCTCTATCCTGTCCCCCAAGTTGGTTAAGCGGTCCTGAACCCTGTCTTTCAGCTAAGTGTTCTAGGATATTAGTCATCCTATTGATGGCAGTAGCCATTTGGTTAACCTCTATATTCACTCGTCCTTGGGTCAGTCCAGTTGCCGATCCTTGTTCATCCTCTTGAGGTTGGGTCTAGTCCCTAGCCCACGATCTCAACCACTCCTGTAAGGCCCAAAGACAACCTAAGAGGGGGGTGAATTAGGTTGATTAAAAAACTTTATTGAGTTTATGCACTTTTTCTTTAATAAAAATTTACCTTCTTTTCTAGTAGTGATCAGCCAAGTAAATTTAAAGAAGGGAGCAATGATGATCAGAAATAAGAGTGCATATAAGCAATGAGAATTTTATTAAACAAAAAGAATAAGATAGGGTATCAAACCGATTGTCTACCAAACTTTCCTCAAACTTGAAGACCAATCACAAAGATGAGCACCTTCTCTTTGATGAACAATAATCAACTCAATGTACAATGGAGGGATCACTTCCTCCTTGCCCCAAACCTCAGTTAGTCAAGCTAAGAAGATTTACTATCACTCAGATAACCCTCAACAAAGCTACACTATTGAAAATTTCAAACACAAGAGAAGTGCTTACAAGAACTTCACACTACTTGGAGAACCAATCTTGCTTAGGAGACTATTTTCTAACTAAAATATCTCTTGAGATCTTGTAAACGAAGTGTGCAAAAGTTTCTCCCTGGTTCAGAATCGTTTGTATTTAAAGGGGACCAAAAATGGGCTTCATTAAAGCTTCCAACGGATAGAAGGCAAATGAAGAGTCAGCTAGCCGTTGGGGCTGTCGGACGTCCGACAGCTTAATCATCGTCCCATCCCATCGTCCGAAAATCAGCCAAGTTGTCATTCGAACGTCCTATGAGATTTTATCGTCCGACAGCTTCTGCGTCCGAACGTCGTCAAAGAGTCATCAAAACTTTGCAAAATTTTTCGGACGTCCGACGCGATCGATGTGCATCCGAAGCGTGCGTCCGATCCTCCCGGACATCCGATGCTTCCTCACGAGCGTCCGACTGAGTTTCCTTCTTGATGTTCTTCATCCTTTCGGACGTCCGACAGATTCCTTTTGTGAGAACCCGTAAATCCCCTAATAATTTTCCTAGGGTTTATTTCCTTTAATGGCATGTTTTCTGCATTTTCTGGCTTAGGAAAATTTTCTTGGTGAATTTTATGAGTAAATATAGTTTTTAGATGATTTTTCTAGCATTGGGTAGTTTTTGAAAAATTAGGAATATATAATGGACGTGGGACCCACTAGTGCGAAAAGTTCGGAAAAATTCGGCCAATTAGGTTAAATTCCGGATACTGGTGGAAATTTATCGGATGTTAAGAGATAAGTAGAGGGTGAGATTTGATTGATGTGAGAGAAAAAAAAGATAGGATTGCATTAATGAAGGTGACAAGTGTCACCATTATATTGGATATGACTTATGACAACTATTCACCTTTTGGACTTATTTGACCCATTGATTAAATATCTCAAAATTACCACAAAAATCACCATTTCTTACCTCCTTGGTGGCCGGCCCTCTCTAGCAAAGAAGGAAGAGAAACTCTTCAAAATCTTGGCAACTATCTAGCTCAAATCCTCCAAAACACTTGCTTGATCTTGTTTCTACTCCATAAAAACTCTCCATTTGGTGTTAGTGGTTAGTTTGGTGAAGTTTTTGGAGAAGCTAAGGTGTCCTACAACTCTCCCTCTCTTGTTTACTAGGTGAGTGGTGAATGAACTTCCTCCTACACCTAATGAAGCTTGAGTTGTGCTTAGTGGTAGCTAAAGTGCTGAAATTTGTGGTTTATTTCTTGGTTTGAGATGAATTGGTGAAGTTTTCAATTTATTGATGATTTTTCTGGTTTAATATGATCATGTTGTTGTGGCCTTGTATGATGATTGGCAATGGCCTAGAATGACTCTAGTAAGTGTGTATGATTGGTAATTGCAACCAATTTTGGGTTTGGAAGGAAATGTGAAAAGTTAGGGTTTCATAACCCCAATTCTGTCCGGTTTTGTATCATATGGTTAGAGGCCGAATTGGCCTTTGCTTAAAACATGAAAGTTGTAGGTATTGATGTGTTTGAGGTCCCTGTAAAATTTCAGGTCATTTGGAGTAGTGTAGAGTGAGAAATGTCGTTTTTACTGTTGCTGTTCTGGGTTCATCAGGATGGCCGAACTGCGCCTGTAATCGGCTGTTTTGACTGGAATTTCTTTGGATTTGGTTGTTGAGGTCTTCTGATGAAATGTAGCTTGATGTCTTAGCTACCATATGCCTTTGGAATCAATGAATTTGGACTTGTATAGACTGAGTTGGACTAATTACAGCATAGTATAATTTGTAAACCTGCAATTAAGGTTCTGGTTTGGTATTTTGCATATTTGACCTAGTTGTGCTAGGATTTGGACTGAGTGGCCTTCTACATTGTTGTAGCCCTGTCTTTTAGCTTCGATATGGTGGGTCTTGCACCCTCATCCGATAAGCGTAGCGCAATTTGTGCCATTACCGCAAAATGAGGACGAAAACTGTTTTGTCAAGGTCAAGTTAGTTACATTGCTGAAATTTCTGGTTACCTATGCTACTTGTCTATGTTTATAAAACCCTATTGGGGTTGTGATTGGCATTGCTTTATGACTCGTTATCGAGTCTCATTGTACTTGTTTACGTGTTCTAGGGCGTGACGGTGGTTCACGACATTCTCTTGACGGAAGTGCATGAAACAACACTTAATTGATAAGTGAGTATACTACTCACTTGAATGTTACAATGTGGCTTTCCTATATGTGATTTTGATGCCTTGAAGGCTTATTTGGCTATTGGAATTGATTGAGGTGAGGGTGTACTTGACCGCCCTCACCCTCACCCCTTGGTGATACCGTTAATGACTGTTTACCGTTTCACTGATATACTGCACTTGCTATATGAGATATTGAATTCACTTCATGAAAAACTGATTTGGTGTCGTTTGGACGTGTATCCAACGGCCTTACTGTACTACTGAGCTCAACCCCGTTGGTAGTCAATTGAATCGAGCCGGCGAGGGCTTGGTCGTGAAAATTGACATGCCACGGGGACTGTACTGGGGAATCTTGTAGTAATGAGACTCTTGATTCCGGTAAACTCGAGTATTACCAAAAGCTACTGATTGGAGTGCGGGCCCGGTTGGGGTATGTTTGGTGGAAGGGATGGGAGTGAAGTGGGTTCTACGGTTGGTACTCATAAACGTTGACGGAGAGTCAATGAGATTGGATCAAGAATGTAAGCGTGAAAATGGGCTCTTGAGAGCCGTCTGTATCCTTTTACCGACTTGTTTTATTCTTTAATTGTGTACTTGAAGTGAAAGGTTATGCTATATGCTCTTTGTTGCTTATGTGGTAGTAACTCACTGGGCTTTAGCTCACTCCGTTCCATTTGTTTTCCTTACAGGAAAATGATCACTTTTGGAAAGATCATACTTGTTGGTTGCCAAGTTGAGCTCATGTAAATGCATATTTTGAATAGCTCCTTGAGGGTGAAAACCCTAAGTATTTTGTTTCAACCAATGGTTGGTTGTAATTGGCTAATTGCACGTGTATGAACTTGTTGGATATTTTGGTATCCCGCTTTGGCTTGTAAATGTTGAATTTCAATGTATTTATGTTTGGTTGATGTTTGGATGGTTTTCGGATCAATTCATATTTCAAACGGCGAAAGAAAAAAATTTGGCGGGAATGAACAGGGCCAAATCCGGCCAGGAATGTTTCTGGCCGGATTGTCGGGCGGATTGCCTTGGGATTTTTTTTGAAAATCCGGCCTTGCTCACTGGACAGTATCCGGCCAGATTCCGGCCGGATTCTGCTGTGCCAGGCCACTATTCATCGTTTTCATTTTTTTTTTTTTTTATTTTGGTATTTGTGGCTTGTCCGAGCGCACTTTTGCTTTCCCGAAACGTTCTAGATCGCGTGTAACTGCTCGTTAGTCCTGGCGAGAGCTGGGCAGGCAGTCCGCTAACCCCTTTGGTTCGCCTTAGGGGAAAGTGGGGCTGTTACACCTTTCGGACGTCCGACATGAGTGCCCTGTTTTTGCTTCTTCTTTTGGTTGATTTTTTTTCCTTGACACCTTTGTACCTGATTCTCTAAAAATCAAAACACTTATATTTGAAGAGAATTAGATAAACATTTCAAAGTGCTTTGTGATCATCAAAATCAAGAATAACATTCTCCCCCTTTTTGATGATGACAAAACAATGGTTTGAAATGAAATTTGATGATTACAAATAGGCTCCCCCTTTCTCATTTGACAAAAGCTCCCCCTTACTTAGTCAATCGTTGAACAAAAATTGAAAAACTCCCCCTCACTTGGCTACTCCTCACTTGGCTACTTCACAGATTTATTTAATCATCCAAAAACAGTTTATCCCCGATATTTTACCAACTGTCCAGCCAATTCAACGCATCCCGCACATATCCATATTCATATCTTCATATTTCTCCCCATTTTTGTCATCACAAAAGTCAAAAGGCAAAGAGACATTACAAGAACCAGTAACATGAAAAAGAACTAAACATTCATAACAAAATAGCTTACGAGCATCACAAACATTACATCCACATATCCAGTTTTGAACATTACAAGCACCAGAATCAAAGAAACGAAAAAAGTCCGAGGCAGCCATCTAACATCCAGCAAATAGAAAACAGTCAAACAGAATGCAAATGATCCTAATAGGTCTAGTGATCCTAAATGGTAAACTAAGTGGACCCAGGCGTCCTTCGAGTAAGCAGATACTGAGAGAGATCCTCCTCCTCAGTGTCTTCATCATCTTCAGCATCTTCACCAACTGGTTTCTTGCCTTTGTCAGATGTGGAAGGATCATGAGGTGCCACGGGAGTAGAGGTGAGGTCGATGGGAGCAGGACTCATAGAGCGAATAGGAGCTGATGAACTGGGATCAGTAGAGCGTGGCTTTTTGCCATGAGGAACTTCCTCAACCACAGGTGGGGAAAAGAGAAGATTCTTTTTATCCAGGAAGTCTGCTTGTTGCTCGGATGACATGGTGAGCATGAGACCATGTTCAAGAAGTAGAACATGTTGTTTAAGATCTCGAAGGAGCTCAACCACTTCAGAATTTGAAGAAGAAGATGCCTTAGTGGCAGTCTTCCTAGGATGAATAGAAGTCAGTGCAACAGAGGATGGAGTGTGAAGGGGATCATGTGCAGCCTTAGATCTAGATTCATTAGACGTGGCCCCCTTATAAGCCCACATATTATCCCTAAAGACAAGATTCTTGCGCTCAAAATAAGCCTTAGTAAAGGCAGAAGAAAACGTTTCTTTGGGACAAACACCAAGGATGGGTACTTTGTAAAACTCAAAAATCTTCTGAAAAAATTTTTCATAAGACAGTTTTCTACGAGAATCAGTGGTAAAGCGAAGTAAAAACTTGCACATGACAAAGCCAAAGTCAATGCGAATTTTTTCTCGAAAACAATAAAAAAGATACAGCTCCATTTTATTGGCATCTGTCCTATGACCATCGGTAGGCACAAGCAAATTTGAAATGATTGAGAAAGCAATGAGATTCACAGGAGTAAGGTCATTTAGTTTTGCATCAACAGGAGCAGAAAACTTCTTTTGAAAATAAGACAACATCTTAGCACTATCAAAGTGATTATCAGCAGTGGGATGCTCTTCATAAGAAAAGAAATTGGCAATTTTACTTTTGCATCCTGGTTCAATAACAGTATTTAAAACAGCATTCACAATCTCAGGATCAAAAACTAAATCTACCCCATTTACCTTGGACATAATTTCAGTGTGGTCAATGCATTTCCTAAGATTGGCAAAGAATTGATATAGCATTTCAGGGTAATAGACGTTAGGCATGGAAATGATATGCGACCATTTCTGGAATTCAAAGAGACGCAGAATGGACTCTAAACCTATCTTGCGAAATTCAGAGGGATTTATAGTACGTTGAGGAATGAAACCTTTTTGGGATATCCAGGAGTGTTTTTCTTTGGCAACATCATCAAAGAATGGGGAGACTGTGGTTGATTGGGAGGGCAGTTGAGATGTAGTCCCTTGTCCGGATTTAGGCTGAGCAGAAGGCTGTGAAGTTTGAGCCTTTACTGCTCCCATTTTGACACGTTTGGAGGATTTTTTGGCCCTAGGAGAATCAGCATCCTCATCCCTGAGTGTGTGTTTGCGTCCGGCAGGCACTTTTCCTCCTCTTAGATTCACCATTGTGTAAAATGCGTAAGATGTATGATGCTAATGATGCACACAGTAGTATGGGAGCGAATCACACAAGAATTTTGGGGTAAACGAGCCTTGAAGATGATTGAACAGAATGGTTATGGGAAAATAGGGTTTTGAGGGAAATTTGGGAACTGTCAAAATGTGATGAGATTTGGTGAAAAGATCAGGAAGATGAACTCGCAATGATCAGGAAATGTTTTTGGTTGAGTCAATTTTGGAATAAGTGCTTCTAAATAGCATGAATTGAGAGTGAAAAGGAGAGACAGTTTTCGTCCGAGAGAGAAGAGAAGAAGAAGGGTCTGAAGCAAATGAGGAGGGAAGTCACTTTAAAAAGTGTACCGTTGCACTGTCGGACGGCCGAACGCAGTCGTGCGTCCGACAGTTTCGTCCGAACAGGTGCTTTCTGGGAAAATAGCTGAAGAACATTATCGGACGTCCGTTCATCTGCTTTCGGACGTCCAAAAGCTTTGAACAGAAAAAAAATTTTTACGATGATTTTTCGATTATCCCTAATTTTGATCTTAGATGAATGAATTGATCCAATGGCAAAGCTTTTGTAAAAATATCAGCAATCTGATTTTTAGAACAAACATAATTCACAAAAACTTCACCTTTTTGAATAAGATCGCGAATAAAGTGGTGCTTTATATCTATATGTTTTGTCCTAGAATGCTGAATCAGATTTTTGGTCAAATTAATAGCACTAGTATTATCACAGAATATAGGCATGCAGTCATATAACAATCCAAATCATTCAAGATATGTTTCATCCATAAAAGTTGAGCACAACATGTACTAGCGGCAATATATTCCGCTTCGGTTGTAGACAAAGAGATTGCATTTTATTTTTTGCTAAACCAAGAAACTAAGCAATTACCAAAAAAGTGACAAGTTCCACTAGTACTTTTTCTGTCCACACGACAACCACCAAAATCCGCATCCGAATATCCATATAGAGCAAATTCACAAGATCTAGCATACCAAAGACCATAGTCTAATGTACCTTTCAAATACCTAAAAATCCTTTTAACAGCGTTCAAATGTGATTCTTTTGGACAAAATTGAAATCTAGCACACAAGCAAACAGCAAACATAATATCGAGTCTACTTGCGGTTAAATAGAGCAGGCTTCCAATAATACCTCTATAGTGCTTTTCATCCACATGTTTACCTTCTTCATCTTTGTCAAATTTTGTAGATGTGCACATTGGAGTTCCAACTTGCTTTGAGTCCTCCATGCCAAATCTTTTCAGCAATTCATTGGTGTATTTTGCTTGATTTATAAAAATTCCCTCTAGGGTTTGATGTATTTGAAGTCCAAGGAAGAAATTTAATTCTCCCATCATACTCATTTCAAATTCACTTTGCATAATGGTGGAAAAATCCTTGCATAGATACTCATTAGTAGCACCAAAAATAATATCATCTACATATATTTGCACAATAAGAAGATCATTTAACACTTGCTTAGTAAAAAGTGTGGTGTCCACAATACATCTTTTGAAACCATTTTCAATCAAGAAACCACTCAATCTTTCATACCAAGCTCTTGGAGCTTGTTTTAGTCCATATAATGCTTTTGAGAGTTTAAACACATGATTTGGAAATTTTGTATTTTCAAAACCGGGGGGTTGATCCACATATACTTCTTGATCAATAAAACCATTTAAGAAGGCATTTTTAACATCCATTTGAAACAATTTGAAACCTTTGAAGCAAGCAAAAGCAAGAAGCATTCTTATCGATTCTAATCTAGCTATGGGAGCAAATGTTTCATCAAAATCAATTCCTTCTTGTGCATATCCTTTAGCAACTAATCTAGTTTTATTTCTTACAACTACACCTTTATCATCCAACTTATTTCTAAATACCCACTTTATGCCAATAATAGGTTGATTTTGAGGTCTATCAACTAGTGTTCAAACCTTATTTCTCTCAAATTGATTAAGTTCCTCTTGCATTGCCGAAATCCAGTTTTCATCCTTTAAGGCATCATTGATATTTTTAGGTTCAAAAAGAGAGACTAAAGCAAAATTGTCTATCAATTTCTTAGATGAGGAACGAGTCTTTACCTTCTCGGATGGATCACCAATTCGGATGGATCACCAATTATAAGCTCTCTTGGATGATTATGGCTAAATTTCCAAGCTTTGGGAAGGTCTTTGAATGAATCATCATTCTTGTCTTCATCTTCCTTTTCTTGATCTTCATGAGTTTCATCCTCCATTTCCTTTGCTTCCGGTTCAGAGTTTCCTTCATCTCCAATTGTTAGCTTCTTCATTCCTTCACGAACACCTACATCATCATCCTCACACGAACTTTTGGAATTATCATCATTAGTTTCATCAAATGTTATGTGTATAGCTTCTTCTATCACAAGAGTTCTTCTATTAAAGACTCTATATCCTCTTTTGTTCTCACAATACCCCAAAAATATTCCTTCATCAGATTTTTTTTCAAACTTACCAAGATGTTCCTTTAAATTCAAAATAAAACATTTACAACCAAAAACTTTGAAATATCCAACCGTAGGTTTCTTATCAAAAATCAGTTCATAAGATGTTTTATTCAAAATAGGTCTCAAGAGGATTCTATTCATCACATAACATGCGGTGTTTACCGCTTCAGCCCAAAGATATTTTGGCAAACTACATTCACTCAACATAGTTCTAGCAGCCTCTTGGAGTGTCCTATTTTTCCTTTCTACAACACCATTTTGCTGTGGAGTCCTTGCAATAGAAAACTCATGTGTTATGCCATTATGATCACAAAATTCTGGAAAACCACAAAACTTGAATTCCGTCCCATTATCACTTCTAATCCTAACAATTTTTAAACCAAGCAGATTTTGCACTTTAGCAAACAATGAAGTAAAATTCTTGAAGGCATCATCTTTATGAGTAAGGAATATCACCCAAGTATATCTAGAATAATCATCAACAATCACAAAACAATATCTCTTACCTCCCAAGCTAGTAATTTGAGTAGGACCAAATAAATCAAGATGCAAGAGTTCCAAAGGTTTAGAAGTCGATACACACTTCTTTGGTTTAAAGGAAATTTTTGTTTGCTTTCCAAATTGACATGCATCACAAATTTTGTCCTTTTCAAAACTGATTTTTGGCAAGCCTCTAACCAACTCCTTTTTCGAAATTTCCTTTAGTAATTCCATGTTAAAATGACAAAGTCTCCGATGCCACAACCAAGGATCTTCATTTGAAGCTTTAAGACATTGGAGGCTAGATGAATCAAGTTTATCAAGAACAACAATATAAATATCGTTAAACCTCTTACCTTTGAACAAAACATTATATTTAGAGTCAAGCACAATGCATTCACGCTTTTTGAACAACACATTCAAGTCTTTATCACATAATTGACTAACACTAAGCAAGTTATAACCTAAATTATCAACTAAGAGCACATTATGAACAAAAGTTTCACCATCCTTACCAACATCACCTATTCCAATTGTCTTAGCTTTCACGTCATCACCAAATGTCACCTTTCCACTTGATTTTGATTTTAGCTTTATGAACAACGAAGGATCACCGGTCATATGCCTTGAACAGCCACTGTCAATGAACCATTTGGACTTGTTTGAGCCTTTTCCCTGAAAAGAGAAAGTGTTTGATACCCTTTAATTTTTGGGTCCACAATAGTTAGCATTGTGTCTAACTAACCACATGCATCTCATTCCTTTGTTCAGATTTCTTTTCACATAACAATCTCCTTTCAAATGCCCTCTTTGACAATAGAAACTACACAGAATGGAAGAGTCTTTAACATGTAATGGTTCGATAAATCTCAATCCACTCCTTCTATATGTTGTGAAACCATGTGCATTTTTGTTGTGTGCTAATGTTCTTTCATGAGCAGTAAGAAATGTGATGACCCCACTTCCCCCTAAGGCGAACCAGAGGGTTGGCGGGCCGTCTGCCTAGCTCTCGCCAGGACTCACGCAAGCACACTAACCCAAATCCTTCCGAAGATTAACCTAAGCTATTACAATAGCGATTCTTCCAAAATAAATCAATTGCTAACACCACATCAACTTCAGAGATAGCAGTAATTTAAAATAGCCAATCGACGGCTCCTAAAAAATCTCACGCGCTACGAACTGCGGAATAGAATCGTACCGTCCCGACTAATTAAAATATTCATACAACAAAATACAATAATCAAGCCAAGCATCCAATTTAAGTTTTACCCATCTTCCAGCTTCAAGTGGCAATCCAAAATAAAAAGTACATTATCCAAATTAAACACATTACAGTCCACACAAGTAGTCATAGTATTCAAGTACACCCCAAAAGAGAAACATGAGTAAGTTTCAAAGCTTTCAATTTCCAGAACCTGTAAGGAAAACAAATAAACGTGGGGTGAGCTAAAGCTCAGTGGTGCCCCCAAAACATACAATTAAATAAAACAAATAACACGTATTGATTTCAACGGAAGTAAACAAATAGGAAAGCATGTAACAGCACAAGGTAGGATACAGGGGCTCTCAGGAGCCATTTTCCTCGCTTGATCACCATTCATCGTAGTTGACCCTCCGTCAACTCTCACTACTTATAGTCCATGTAGATCCTCTTATTTTTACTCCTAACCCATCACCGTTCTTACCCCTGTCCTGGGCCCGAACGCCAACTAAGGAAGCAGTATACTCGAGATATACCCTTAAAAAATTGGGAGCAGTATACGCGAGTATACCCTCAGGAATTGGTCGAGCGATTCACCCAACGACGTTACTGTAGTTGGATTCAGGAGTCGAGGGATTCACCCAACGACGCAACTACATTTAGATTCGAGGATTCACAAAAAAAAATGATTCACGTAAGTCACCACTCGAACGGCTAGTGCGATAAGGTACACACTGCTCACTTCGATGGATCAAAAACTAGTTTTGCAAGTATCACATTTCAAGTCAAGAAAGCACTTTAATCAAGTAGGCAAAGAACAAGCAGGGACACTCACCAAGAGTGAAGTTACTGATCAAGCTGGGAATCAAAATCTGCGTCCTCGCTAAATCCTAAAATACCAAATTTTAAAACTATAAGTTGGCTATACTAGTTCTAGGATTACGTAGGAAAATTATTCGTAGTATAGCTAGTTTATTTGCTTGGAATAAGTCAACAAACCATGTAGTATTAAAACTAGTAAAATACTTTGTAAAGTTTCTTTAATATTACTTTTCTTGTAAAAGTGTTACTAGAACAAATTTTACGTGAAAATAATGTTTCTTGCCGAACAAGTTTTCTGCACGTTTAGTTAAAATCGCTAAAATCTCGTGTTTTGGAAATTTCCTCTAGAAGACTAGCAAGGGACTGGTCTTAAAGAAAGAAAAGGAAATGAAACAAGACTTAGGGTTTTAAAAGCTAGAAAAGTTATTTTCTATAACTATCAAGGCTAGTTTAAGCTAAAGGAAAGTTGTCGGTTGGCAAAAATTTAGGCAAACTACTAATTACTGAGGTTTTTTTTTTTTTTTTTTTTTTTTTTTTTTTAGCAAAACCCCGTACACGGGGAGGGGATGCCAGCCCAAAATATTATTAGAAACGAAAGCTTACAACAAGGGGAGACGACTCCCCAATGAAAAGACTAGGCAAACATAACCTAACCCCCCTCGCTAATCCAACGAACCCCAGGCACACTCCGTGAGTCCAGGACAACCGAGGCCCGGACGATTGCCGGCAGCTCCTGGAACTGGTCATACTCCGTAACTCCTATTGTTCCCATATCCGCTAGCCTGTCTGCCGGCGAGTTGGCCTCACGGAAAACATGCGCGATAGTAGCTGAAAAACCCTCCAGAAGACTCCTAATCTTCCTCAAGCAATTACATAAAGGCCACTTAGCAAGTACCCCAGAGACAACCAACTGCACCAAGGCTTTAGAATCTACTTCTACCAGCGAAGGGCGAAGCCCCCGTTGTGAACACAACTGCAAACCAAACAGTAAAGCCAGACCTTCTGCCTCCAACACATTGTAGTCCCCGAATTCCTTGTAAAAAGCAAAAATCATTTTTCCCTGATAATCCCGGACTAGCCCCCCACCCGTGGCCCTGCCATGCTTCACACTGGCATCCGAGTTCAATTTAAGCAAACCAAAAGGCGGCTTTTCCCACATAATCGCCCTAGGGATCCTCCGCCGCGGAGGCGTAGTGACCAAACAAAGCAAGTCACAATCACCATCTCCGTTGAAGTGCGACCGACGGAACAAATTGGCCTTCCCAAGCCCCTCCAAGAAATGGTCTATCTCGCAGATGATCTTGTCACCCCCCCAACGGACACCGCAGAAACGCTCCTGATTCCTGGCAGACCAAAGAAACCAGCACACTACAACTGGCATAAACGTCCGAATATGGTCCTTCGAAGGATCTGCTGCCGTCCAATACCACGCTTTAAAAACTGACGCCATGCCCAAGCAATTGGACAATCGAAAACCAAAACGGCCAGACATCCTCCGCCACACCTCGGAGGCAACCGGGCCCGTAAAGAAAACATGCAAAAGGTCTTCCTCCTCCCGATAACAGCACCCACATCTAGAGGGAGAAGACAAACCTCGCGACCGTAAGGTCACATCCAAAGGAAGGAAATTGCGCATCACTCTCCAAGCGAGAAACGACATTTTCATTGGCAACACCGAAGACCATAACAGTGAGTCAACCAAGGAATACTGCCTCTTTTGACGGAGCAACTCCCATGCCGACTTAACCGAGAAGCAACCCGTCGGTGAAGGTAGCCAAACCATCCTATCTTTCTGAGATACGTCGAATGGCGTGTCCATGATAGCCTGGATGACAAAACTCGGGACCCATTGGGCAAGCCGCAATTCATCCCAACCATGCAAAGTAATAAATTCGGAGACAAGGAAGTGAGGATAATCAGACCGAACCACCACACTCTCCAAAGGCTCATGAAGGACCCAGCGATCTTTCCAAAAATCCACCAAACCATCCCCTAAACACCACCTAATGCTCGGCTCAACCATGGGACGTATCGCCTGAAGACGCCTCCAAATCGCCGAAGGACGCACGGGCGCCGCGTCCGCTGGATGACAACTGTTGACGTATTTGGCATGCATGAATTTTGCCCAAACTGAAGTTCCAAGCCTGAACCTCCACCACAATTTAGCGGAGAAAGCTCGCGCCATGTTCCTGAAAGAGCGGAAACCCAGGCCCCCTTCGTCAACAGGAAAGCACAAATTATCCCAGGAGGACCAATGAATGCGCCTCTCTCCGTTGTGGTCCCATAGAAAGGAATTACAAAGAACACCCAGCCTAAGGAGCACAGCCTTGGGAGGATTCAACACCTGAAGTAAATACATGGGCAGCGAAGCAAGGACATGCCGTGCTAAAACGAGCTTACCCCCAAAAGATAGCAATTTCGTGCTCCAATGTTCAAGGCGACTCCTCATTTTGGAAACAATTCCATCAAACAAGATACCACAACGCCGACCTTTATATATAGGAGCCCCCAAATAAGTGAAAGGAAATGTCTGCCTGTTGAAACCCAGACCCCTATGTACCAACTGCTCCTGACCCGGAGAAGCCCATGACGGCAAGAAAAAAGAACTCTTGGTGACATTCACTCTTTGTCCTGAAGCTTCTTGATAGTCCGAAAGAAAAGCCTTGAGAGCAGACAAGCACTCCTCTGAACATCTTGTGAAAATGAGCATGTCATCAGCGAAGGCCAGGTAGGGGACTACTGTCCCTGCCGAAACAAACCGCCTGTGCGGCTGACAATCCAGGAGATGATGCAGCCCACGGCCTAAAAACTCCGCAATTAACACAAAAAGGCTAGGAGAAACCGGGTCACCCTGCCTAACACCCCTTGAGGACTTAAAAAATCCAGACGGCTCTCCATTCACCAAGACCGAAAACCAATTATTAGACACCAAGCGAAAAATAATGTCTACCACATGTTCAGCAAACCCAAACTTCCGAAGCATAAACAAAAGAAAAGGCCATTCGACCCTGTCATACGCCTTTTCCATATCCAATTTTAACATAAGATTCGGGTGCCTCAACCGCCTATCCAGATCCCCCACCAGCTCCTGCGTAAGAAGAATGTTATCCGTTATCCCCCGACCTGGCACAAAACCTGTCTGCCACAGGGATATTAAGGTAGGGAGAACCGGAGCCAACCTATCCGAGACGAGCTTGGAAATAATTTTCGAGCAGACGTTGCAAAGACTTATTGGCCGGAAATCCTTCCACTGCCCAGCTCCCGCCACCTTAGGCAATAAAATGATGGAAGTACTAGTAAAGCACCTAGGCTGCCGCATACCTTGGAAAAAGGCCTGTACCGCCTCCAATAAATCCGACTTAATAATATCCCAGCACACCTGGTAAAAACCTGCCCCAAACCCATCCGGACCCGGTGCACTATCTGCATCCAATGCAAAAACCACCCCCTTCAATTCTTCCATTCCAGGCAAGGCACCTAACATGTCATTATCTGCCGACGTTAATTGAGGGAGCGAAAACGGGAGTGCAGGAGGGAGAAAACCGTGTTGATCAGATGCGAACAAGGAGGAGAAGAACCCCACTGCTGACCGCCTAATATCATGTATATCCTCCAGCCATGCTCCAGATTGCTCTTTAATGCGGGCCACAAAATTATAACTTCGGCGTTGGCGGCAACGAGAATGGAAGTATGCCGAATTAGCATCCCCAACCTGCAACCATTTGATGCCCGACTTCTGTCTCCAGTACTCACATTCCACTGCCAAGCTCCTTGCATATGCCGCCTTTGCCTCCTCCAGTTGTGCTCTGGAAACTGAATCCCTCTCCTTGTCAAAATGTTCCTCCCTTTGTTTCATAACAGCCTCAGCCTCCTTCACTTTGTTAAAAACATTACCAAAGACCTGTACATTCCATGCTTGCAGGCTGCCTTTTACCGCCCGCAATTTATTACGGAATTTGGGCATACCCAGCCCCTCCACTGGCATCGCCCAACCCTGGCGGACCACCTCCATAAAACCTGGATGCCTCTGCCATACATTTAAAAATTTAAAAGAACTTTTCCCTTGTCTCCCATTGTTGGCAGTAATAACCAACGGAGCATGATCCGAACGCCCTCTGGACAAATGAGACACATGGGAGAGATCGTACCCCTCAGCCCATTCCCGATTCATCAAAGCCCTATCCAATCTCTGCCACACCCTACCATTAGTCCATGTAAATAACGACCCATCAAAAGGAACCTCCTCTAAAGCACAGGTGCCAATGGCAGCATTAAATTCCTCAATGTTCCGTGCATTGGCAGGAGAACCGCCCGCGCGTTCCTCCACAGTGGTAATGACATTGAAATCCCCTGCCAGTAACCAAGGCCCCCGCACGGAGCCCGCCAAATCTTCCATTGCCGCCCACAGGTCGCGTCGCCCCACCCTTGAGCACCGTGCATATACAGCCGAAAGCTGAATCGAGCACGCAGACGGAAAAGAAATGCCCATATGAAGGAGCTGCTCGGCCATCTCCCTGAAGCACAATGACAACTCATCGTACCAAAAAACCCATATCTTATTATTCAATGCTACCGACGCTTTGTCGAAACCTAGAAACCGGCGAACCACCTCTAGCTGCGGTGTATCCGACAATGGTTCTAGAAGAACTAGAATCCGTATTCTATTAGCTTTGCAAATCTTATGTAGATATCTGAGTGAGTCCTTGCGAGAAGCCCCACGAATGTTCCACACAACAATCTTAATGGGATTTAACATGAGACCGCAACGAATAAGGATTTTGAGATAAGATATGAACCTGGTTGGTCGATGCTTTAGCCGAACGACCTCCCTTGTGCCTAGCCCCAAGGTGACCTTTACCCGCGGCTTCTTGCTGCTGCTCCACTTGCGCCGCAGCACCCTGCACCCCAGCAGGCGACAACCGTTGATGCAACACCCGATGAAACTCCTTAAGATGAGCCCATTGTGCCACTTCACCCGGTAAATCCCCGTCCGAGTACTGTCTTCTGTGTTTCGGCCTTGTTGTTGGAGCATGAGTCTCAGACCTGGACGGGGTGCGCTCAAAATTGGCGCACACCCGGCCTCCTGCCCACAAACCTCCCTTTCGCAATCATCATTCCGCGAAACTAAAAAATGGGGAGAAGCATCCTCCATCGCATTCAAATCCGTCAAAGCCAAAGAGGCTACACCAGCAAGTCCACCCCCCGCTACCGAGTCTCCACCAAACTCCACACCACCACGGAGTTCCTCCAAAATTGTGTGATTACCAGCGGCCGCCTCCATGCTGTCTAACCCCGGGTCACGATGCTCCTCCGCGGGAGAAAGCGCCACCTGACCCATATCAGCCTTAGATACCTCCAGATCATGGGAACACACCCCAGGTTCCATAACCGGAATACCCGGGTATGCCTGCGCAGACGCCTGACCAGTGGTTACCTTAGGTCTGTAAACCGCCATTGCCTTGGCAACCTTCTTGCCTAGAGATTTGGAAGGCATAAGATCTGGGTTTTCCCTAAAACACTCCCCAACTTCATGACCAAAACGAGTGCAAAAACCACAAAATTTCGGCCAGCTCTCATACTCCACCGACTGCCAGAAACCCTCCTGATCCTCTCCAATCCAAATACGGTGGGGAGGAGACACCGAAACATCCATCTCAACGAGCACCCTCGCCACGGACGGGCGCTTAAGCGCTAAAGTCGCAGAGTCAATCTTTAGAAATCTTCCCAGCAAACCCGACAGTTTGGCAATGTACAGCTTGTTAAACAAAGGCAAAGGAAGCGACGGCAAGGACACCCACACAGGGGCGAACGTAGAATCCTGATGAGCTTTGAAGTCCAGCGTCCACTTTGAAACCAGCATCTGCGCGCCCTTTACGACCCAGGAGCGGCGCAAGAAAAGTCTTGTAAAATCCTCCTCAGACGACGGCCTGATGAGGACGTGATTAAGATCGAGAAGGCCAACATCACACTCCCCCTTCAGACCTAGTGATACAAAGAAATGCCTAATGACTTCCATAGGCGGGCGGCGAAAAGGAAACCTGCCAACTAACGCATTCTGAAACGGAGTAGAGAGAAGCTGCAACTCCTTCTGGGATAGCTGCAAAGCAGGTTCCCCTCTATGCGTTGAGGAACACCCCAGATCCGGAATAGTCGACTCCAACCGGCAGGGGCCAGCGAGCACGTCTGCGAAGGACCTGGAGGAGGCCGCGGCACCCCCTGCAGCCGGCGGCGGCCACGGAGGACCCTCCATACATCCGGGAGAAACCCTAGCGAAAGTTACCAAAAAAGGAAACCAGACTAGAGAGAAAACTCAGAGATGCCCATGTATATTAAGTTGAAGTGGCTGTGTTGTTTATTTTCTTAATTACTGAGGTTTATCGATTGATACTAGCGTAAAAATATTTTTGATTAGCTTGATCAAAATTGCTCGAGTTCACAGGGTCGAATCGACTTTCACAGGTTCGATTCTATTTCGAAGTCACATTATAACCTAGATTTGCCAACAAATAAAAATCACTTTTCAATAGCAAATCACTAGGGCTTCGTCAATCATAAGCCCTAGGTTTCAATAAATTCATTTCTGATCAATAATAAAATAAATGACCAAGGCTTCGTCAATCATTAGCACTTGGTTTTGGAAAGCTCATATCACATTTCAACTTAATCAGAATAAATATAAGGCCTCCAAGCAATTCTAGCAGTTAATTTCATCACGCTTTAACACTATATAAAATCATTCAAATGGCCAAGGGCTTCGTCAATCATTAGCCCTTAGCATCCAATAATTAGTTCTTATAGCAATAAAGCTAACATTTCAAATGTTTGGAATCACTAACAGGTATATGAACATAAGGCAAGATTGGTAACAATTTTTTGTCCAAGATCTCAACCTTGCGGCTTCCAAACATTTTCCAGCAGCTTGTTTTTCTTGGATCAATTTTTTTCTCAGCTAAAACAGTGTTTTAAGTACTCCATTGGGACATGCAAACTCTTAGCTAGCTGATAAAGATTTGCAATGCAAAACCAGATTCAAACAACAATTATAATCATCTAATACAATTCCAGAAATTTGTCCAATTAGTCTCGGATGAACATATATGTAGCAGATTTCTATTTCATTTTATTTTTCTGATTTAAACCCATTAATTAACTACATGCAGAGCTTAATTATCTTGTAATTAACTAGTTAATCATGGTTAGAGGCTCAAAACAGCAAAATTATACCAAATGAGATGCATTATTCAAGTCAAGTCCTCGGCAGTCCCAAATTCTTACGCATAACATATTTCTTTTTCTTCAAATCATCATTCGATGGTTCAAAAATCAACATGCAAGGTCCTAAACATCTTAATCATTCAAGTTTGAGTTAGCTAATCATAATCTCAGGTTCTGATTATCACAACAAAGCAGATTACATCGTGCATTTCTTAATCGATTCTCGGCCAACCATGTTCTTTTCAAAACAGAGTTTTCTTATGATTTAACATCATCATCCGAATGCACAAATCAACATGCATGGTCTTAATCATCAAGTTTTCACTCAGCTAATTACATTTAGGTGTTCAGATTGCTAAGAGTGAACAATTTCGGAGCTGCATTTCCGTCCTTCAGCTCACCGGCAAAATTTATCCCTTCACACAGCAAGTTTTTCTTTTCTTTTCCAGTTCATCTTCCGATCGATTAACTCTACATGCATGCTCCTAATTAACTCAATCAACCTCTAAACATCTAGTATGGGTTTCAGACATTACCTCAGCTTGAAGCTTAACTCACACAACAAGCAGCTGCAAAATTTTCTTCCTCTCGGCTTTGCTCACGCACGCGGGGCTGGTTGGTCTGAGTTCAGTGGTTGCAGCTGTAATGATTTTGGTTGAATTGAGCTCGGCTGGTTGAGGTGAAGAACGAATGGCAGCTCTCGGGTGATGAAGGAAGTGATGAAGCTCACACAATTGTCTCTTGCTCTCACCCTCTCTCTGACAGTTCCAGAACCGAAGCTCGCACGGCTCTCTCTCTCTGGTTCCTCTCGTCGATGATACCAAGGCAGCAGGTAAAGTGAGGCAGATTGGTATTGTGGTGATATAAGGAAAAGGTAGAATGGAGTTGCGGTTTTGAGGGAGTAGAGGAAATGGCTTGCGGATGGGGAGGGTTGAGTGCATGAGGGAGTTTGAGTGTGGAATTGGAGAAGGTGCGGGTTGGCCAAATGGAGAGGTGGTAATGATGTTGTCCGGAATGCGTTGGGATTGCATGGTGATTTTGTGGGATTGTGAAGGGTATTTTAGACTTTTCACTTTTCCTTCTAATGACCACTTAAGCCCTTGATTCTAGCATAATCTCACGAATTATCCCTAAGATGATTTAAACTCCTAATAATGTACTAATCCCACAAGGATTTCGATTATCGAAACTTTTACGTCCTACGTATACCTAGTATACTTAAACCATTTTTATCGAAAACTTATCGATTACATTTTAGTATTAAGGTTCCTAGTAATTCCTAACATTATTTAGCGATTAAATTAGTTATCAGAATTTCCAATTATTTATTCTCAAGAAATAGAGTTAGTCTAACTCGAAATTTATTGATTTAGTATAATAAGGTCAAAGGAAATAATAATTTGATACAAGCGGGTCAGTTTGCACATAAAAATTATTTTTACGCACTTTTTGTGAAACAAAGAAGGATAAAACTATAATTTATTGCAGGTTAAGAAATGCAAATGAAATATGAAATGATATTTGTCTATATGCATTTTCAGGGTTCTCACAAGAAAGGTGGTTGACATGTTCTTTTTGAGATAATCTTGTTTTCTAGCTTTTAAGATTTCATCCAAATTGTCCATCCTTTTATTCAAATCACCATGTCTTTCCTTTAGCATTTCACAAACACTTGTCTTTCTATCAAGTTCATTTTGAACATCAACTCCGGCTCTTACAAGGCACTCATTGTCAGCCTTTAGTTGTTTATTTTGTTGAAAAAGTCTTGCATTTTCTTGAATGAGAAAAACAATTTTCTGTTTTAGCTGCTTGTTTTTATCATAAGATTCCTTCAAGGCATTATGCAATTTTTCAACAAAGGATTCAAGATCATGATCATCTTCATCATCACTTTCAGATTGAGAGTGTATGGAAGTTACCTCATTATCTCCAATAGCCATGAAGGCCATTTGAGCTGAATTCTTCTTCTTCTTCAACTTCGCCTTCGAAGTTACATTCATTCCATGTAATCTGGAAGTTGTTGAACCTTGGCTTTCGATCAACTTTTCCATCTTTCTTTTTCTTTAGGGAGCATTCGTTTGTGTAGTGTCCAGGCTGTCCACATTCGTAGCATTTGTCCAATTGTTTCTTGTTGAACTCTTGTTTTCCTTTGTTCCTTGCGTTTGAAGACTGATTCTGGAAATTGATTGCTAGGTCCTCCCCTTCTAAACTTTCTTTTATTCAAGATTCTCTTGAAACTTTTTGTGATGAGAGCAAGATCGTTGTCATCACCATCCGAGTCTTCATCATCCAACTGAGCTGGATCATCTTCACCTTGAACTGCCTTCAGAGCTATGTTTCTCTTTGCTCTCGCGTCCTCTTCCTCCTGCACTATAGTTTTCAACTTCAACTCATAGGAGGTTAGTGAGTTAATGAGAGATTCAATAGGCACAGAATTCAAATCCTTAGCCTCCTCTATTGCAGTTACTTTACTTTCCCATTCTTTGCCCAACGCATTGAGAATTTTCCTATTTTTCTCTCCCAATGTGTACTCTTTGCCCAACACTTCGAGATCTTTGATCAAGTCATTGAACCTGCAATACATTTTGTCAATATTCTCAAGGGGTTCTATTTTAAATGATTCATACTTTGTGACCAAGATAGACTTTTTCTGTTCTCTCACGTTGTCACTACCCTCATGAATTTCTCTTAGCTTATCCCACATTTCTTTGACAGATTTACATCTTTTTACTCTAATTGATTCATTTGAATCTAAGGCACTATAAAGAACATTCATGGCTTTGGCATTCAATGTGAGATTGGTTCTATCTTGAGCATTCAACTCAGCTCTTGTTTTTGGTCGAAACAAACCTGTATCTACATCAAGAATGTTAGCATCATGCGGTCCTTCATTCACAATAAACCATAGCTCAATATCAATGGATTGCAAAAAGATAATCATTCTTTCTTTCCAACTAACATAATTGGAACCAGTAAACATGGGAGGCCTAGTGACAAATTGCCCCTCAACAAACATGGCATGATTGGTTGTCATCTTTACTCCAAGCCGCTTGAGCTCCTTAGTCCTTCCATTATCTTAAGGGTGCCTAATGTAAGAAATAAAAGCGATCACGCAAGGAATTTCTTAAAACAAGAGTCGATCTTGAAAACATTAGAGATAACAATAATTAACATATATTTACATTTTAAAAATTCATACAATTAGCAAGTTGGGGGGTATTACAAAAATATAGCACGCAAGTGTCACAAAAGGACTTTTAGTCATGCATGACTAAAGTAAAGTCAAGCGCCTCAAAAGTAGGCCACAGAGTTAAACAAAAATGCAATGGCCTTAGCACTAGCATCACCCCAACTAAGTCAATCCTTTATAATGCTGGTAGGTCTGATCTTCTTATTCATTTCTGACTCATATCAAGCACTAGAATCCTATTAAGTTACATATGACTATTCATCATTCTTTCTCCACGTCTCTCTCTTAATTATTGTACCATCTTAGCCAAACAACTAGTGGTTTCCTGTAACTATTCACGTGAAATATCGATTCGTTCTTTTTCCTGCAAATGGAGATCTCAAATCCTTAACATTTCCCTCAACTCTTGAGTATTCGGGTACAAGAATCCGAAATAAGATAATTCACATCTCGAGCTAGCCAGTCCCAAGAGTAAATCACCATATTTGAGATTCCTACCCAACATACATATCTAGTCTTCCCCAAGTATTACGATAAAAGATTTATACCTATCACATTCATGATTCACAGCTTACGCTCTAAAAGAGTACTTAAACCTTTACTCATTCATATGATAAGGACCATAACATCATTTGGCCCAACCTCACCCGCGCAGATACCACGTAAAGCGGCTCTGACTCTTTTTTTTCCTACAAGTAGTTACTTAACTTTCAAACTAGTCCCACAGACCAGCATCCTAAACTTCAAGTCTAGGATACACTACAAAGATCTGAATCCTAAGCTCTGATACCAAGGGTGACGCCCCCACTTCTCCCAAGGGCGAACCCAAGGGTATCGGTGGGACGCCTGCCCAACTCTCGCCAAAACTCAAGGCAATTCAAATCGAACTTAACGATACATGCCAAATACTACAAGACAAAATGAAGAAAAGTCGCTTCCTTAACTAAATATTCAAATCTTACATCATGCTCAAAAAAGATACATCAAGTTCCAAAATACAATCAGTAAAAGTCGACTAAACATTTACAACCCAGATTCTAATCAAAAGTATAATCTAGTCGGCTTTTCCAAAATCTTCCAATCCAACCTGTTAAGGAAAACAAACTAATGGAATGAGCCAATGCTTAGTGAGGCCAAGAAACACACATGCAAACACGTAATCCAAGTAGCCACAAATTACATAGTAAGTAAAGCTATAAAATTTGAATAATTTATATTTCGAATAGGAAAAATAAATAGAAACCATTCATGGATACTGTAACTCTCAGGAGCTAAATTCCACGTAGTCGAGTCGAGTCAAAGTCTTGATCACATCTCACGTTAACACTCCGTCAAACACATAAGTATCAAATCCGTAGATACACCACTTTTCTTCGAATCCCGTCACCGTTACACCCCCTTACCGGGCCCGCTCATCAAAGTTTTGATAATACTCGAGTATATCATGGCAATACTGCACGAGTAATGTCGAGCAAGATCTCTCCAATAGATCATGCTCTACGAATATCTCATGGTTGGCTAAGCTTATCAACCAAGCCCATGCTGGCTCGATTTGCAAAGTTAACTGACGAGTTTGGGCGTCCCCCGAATACGAATACGAATACGTATACGAATACGAATATAATTCGATGAGCAACGCTCAAATCGACGATTCCAAATAGGAATCACAAATACGGATCACATATACGAATCACAAGTACGAATTACATCCACATTATCATGTACAAGTCGGATATGAATTCACATAGCAAAATTTGAATATAATTTCATTTGAAAGAGAACGAGTACGGTAAAGTACACCCTCGTCTCAAAATTTTAAATTTATATAACGGATAAGAAACAGATAACCACATAACAACAAGTTCATGCACTTGACACTCACCAATCAAAATATGAGAATGAGTTCGTAAACAAACCTTTAGGTGGTCCTCTCAAGATCCTCGTGAAGGTCTCCTTGAGCCCCTGAGCAAACAATAGTTATCTATTACACACTTATCACTTATAAATCCCAATTATCGAAGAAGATTGTACTAGGTTACAATCTAAGAAAATCTCATGAAAATGAACCCCAATTATTCGTAAATCGTGGCTCAAAGATGGGGTTTTAAAATACAAGAGCAATGGAGTTTTTATCTTTGAAATCAAGTATAAAACGTTCAAGTAATATCAAATGAATAAGGAGAATTTGAAAAACTCCATTTCCTTAAGATTCGGAAATTTCAATTTTGATACGAGATCTTTGAAAAATCGTATCTCTCTCTTTACAAGTCCAAAATTGAAAAACTTGGTACCGTTGAAAACCTCTTGGAAAGTACTAAAAGTTCTTAGAAGACACTTTTCCATGATTCCAAATGAAATACATTCAAATTTTGGTTCAAAGTTACTATTTTAGGCTTGCAAGCTAGTTTCGAGGTTGGTTTTTGGCCAACTTCGAAAATTCGAAAAAATTCACACAATGTGAACTAGCATCTGAAATTCGGAACTAAATTAGAATTACAATCAATGTTTAAAGCACAAAAATCAAAACAACAATTGGAGTTTTGAGCACCAAGACATAGTAGCTTAAAATTGGTGAAAAAGTGAAACTGTTAAGCAAATTCCAGGTTTAAATCAAGCACTTTGGGGACTCTGATTGAGTATTGAAACGGACTCAAAATGGCACCAAATTTGGCAGTATTACAATATCATATAAGAGCTATTCCTGTGTCAAATTTCATGGAAACATATGTACGGAAAGTCAGTTAACAAAGTCACGAAAGTTTCTAAATTTTCAAGGCAAAGCTGCCTTGTGCTACCATTTCCCTTTTCTAAATCATTTGGCTCATGAAATATTTTCAAACATGGTTCATTTGTGTAGACAATGTCTAAGTAACATTCAAGATACATTTTCGTAGGTGATTAACTCCAAGAATTTCGAAATAACAAGTCCCAAGTCAAGATTGGCCATTCGGCTAAGAGAAAAGGAAAAGTTTTCCAGATTCGAAGAGCAATTTCGGGACATCATTTGCATATCAAAATGGTCTTAGAATACCACCAGATTTTATAAAATTATACCTTCAGATGAGGACTACTCCTCTATAAAATTTCATTTGAAAATTCATACGGGAAGGTAGTTAACTAAACTATCAAAGTTCAAGAAATTTTCCAAGGCAAAACTGTCTTCTAGCTCTTCTTTCCTTTTTAAATATTTTGTCCAATGCAAGCAACCCAAATCTGGTTTATTTGTGAAACAAAGTCTAAGAACATCTAATATAAATTTTGGTAGATGTTGGACGTCAAAGTTTCGAAAACAACAAGTCCCAAATCAAGCTAGACCATTTAACTTGCCAAAAGAGGATTTTCAAGTAAAAATCCAGGTCTTTAATTTGGTCATAATTCACTCAATTCAACTTGGAATTGAGCGTGATTGGTGTTTTTGGAAAACACATTCATAAATCTATAATTTCTCAGAAGAAACCATTCTCAAAATCCATCCACACTAGCTCATATTTGAGCCTTAAGTTGTAGTTCATGTTCTGCCCTGTAGTGAACCAATGAAACAGAATAGAAATTTTCAAATGAATGGTCTGGCTCACACAAGTGGAATCAAAATGTGCATTTTACACCAATAGAAATCTAGGAATGCCTAGTTTCTACTACCGCAAACGGCACTTGATTTTGACTTCGGAGTAAAAAGATATACCCGAAACAAAAACACTGCCTGGTGAATACGGGAATAGTTTCCAGATTTCTAAGCTTTCGTAAATCCAACATTTGGGTGACCAAATCAAGTTATTTTTCAGTGAAACTTTTTACACTCTCAATATAACATGTGAAAAACATAAAAAAGCCATTAGAACCTCAAAATTTCACACCAAAGTGCTCGAACAATGCAGGGGCAAAATGGTCACTTTTGGTCATTGCACCATCCTTGAGTTTCTATCGATAACCCAACATTAATCCCCTAGTTTAAGCACTAAATAAACATTATTACCATCAAAACATCACAAATCAGTTCATATATCCAACGTGGGAGTTCATAGAGCCCACACAACCAGATTTTTCTCAAAATAATGCTACCCACTAACATGCATGACTATATATGAGCGCTTGAATTTCCATAAACCAAGTTTTTCAAGTTGGATCATTACTTACTCTTGTTGGTGAGTTCATGTGAGAACCCGTAAAATCCTAATATTTTTCCTAGGGTTTATTACCCCTTAATTACATAATTTTTTGCATTTTCTGGCTTAGAAATATTTTCCTGGTGAATTTTATGAGCAATTATAGTTTTTAGATGTTTTTTCTAGCATTGGTGAATTTTTAGAAAATTAAGATTATCTATTGGATGTGGGACCCACTAGTGCGAAAAGTTCGGAAAAATTCGGCCAATAAGGTTAAGTTTCGGATACTGTGAAAAATTTATCGGGTGTTAAGAGATAAGTAGAGAGTGAGATTTGATTGAGAGAGAGAGAAAAGAAAGGATAGGAATGCATTTATGATAGTGACAAGTGTCACAAGATCATTGGAGTTGACTAAAGAAATACTATTCACATTTTTGACTTTTTTGACCAAAGGATTATATATCTCAAAAAAATCACAAAATTCACCATTTTTCTTCTCATTGTGGCCGAACCTCTCACTTGCAAGAAGGAAGAAAATTCTTCAACATTTCAAGCTTCCAACTTGTCCAAATCCACCAAATCAAGTGTTTAACTTAGTTTTTACTCCATACAATCTTTCCTTCTAGTGATAGTAAGGGTATTAGTGAAGTTTGTTTGAAGCTCTAAGGTGGCCAACACCTCTCTACATCTCTTGATACTTGGTAAGTGATGCTTGAACCTCTACTACACCTAATGATGGTTATAGTATGCTTAGAAGTGGCTTGAGTGTTGGAATATATGATTTATTTCTTGGTTTGGCTTGATTTAGTGAAGTTTTCCATTTTATGATGAATTTTCTGGTTTCATATGATTTTGATGGTATGGTTGTTTTTGATGGTTGGTAATAAGGGGCTTTGACTCTAGTGGGTGTGAATTGTTGATAAATGCAACCAATTTTGGATTTGAAGTGAATTGTGAAAAGTTAGGGTTCATGAACCCCTATTCTGTCCGAAATTTTAGGTCATAGCTAGCGGCCGAATTGGACTTTGCTCAAAACATGAAAGTTGTAGGTATTGGTGAGTATGAAGTGCCTGCAAAATTTCAGGGCATTTGGAGTAGTATAGAGAGAGTTATGCCGTTTTTACTGTTGCTGTTTTTGGTGAACAGAATGTGCGGAACTGCGATAGTAATTGCCTATTTTGACTGGATTTGGTTTGGATTTTGAAGTTGGTGTCTTCTGATGAAATGTTACTGGATGTCTTAGCTATCATATGCCTTTGGAATTTCGGCATTTGGACTTGTATAGACTGAGTTATAGTAATTACAGTTTTGTGTGATTTGCAAACCTGTTTTGGGAATTCTGGTATAGTATTTTGCATATTTGACCTAGTTGTGTTAGGAACTGGATTGAGTGACCTTCTACATTGTTGTAGCTCTGTTTCTTGGCTTCGAAACGGTGGGTCTTACACCCCCATCCGATAATCGTAGTGAATTTGACGCCATTACCGCAAAATAAGGGCAAAACAGTTTTCTATTTGGGGCCAAGACTAATGCTATTTCTAATTTCTGGTTTGCTATTATGCTTATTTATGCATATGAGACCCTATTGGGGTTGTGTTCAGCATTGTTTTATGACTCGTCGTCGAGTCTCTCTTAGGGCTTGCTTTCATTTTGGTTGTTTCCTAGCTAACTTTTGTACTTGTACCACTTTGAGCCCTGTACGGCTTTTGGGAAATGAGATGACCTTTGGTGTGAAATGTTGGGGCTGATTTGAGGAAATAATGAAGCCTTAATGGCTGGAAAAGTAAGAAATTTAGGGGAAGTGCTGCCCGATTTTCTAGGCCGTTTGGTTCTTTTAAGTTGGATTTGCCTTTTGGTAGAAATGAAAGGGCTTTTGGGTTGTTTGCGCCTAGGTCTTCATGCTACCTTTTCGTTTCCAAGGGAATCGTGTTTTTGCATTCTTGCACTAGTATTTATTTGGCAAGGCGTACGACGTGTAGTCGAGCCTCACATGTGCATTCTGTTTACTCGATTCTGGAAGTAAAACCTTCAATTGGTTTATTTTGGTTATTTTAGGATTTCTTGGTGATTAAGGCCAATCTGAAGTGAAAACTTTTGAAGTTGAGCCGGTGAGTGTACCACTCCCCTCTGTCGCGCCCCACTTTTCGAATGAGTGTTGTGGTGTGTGTGTGGTGTGAGATGTGAGTGGTGTAATGGAATGTGAACGTGTGTAAATGAAAAGTAAAAGGCCATGGGACTTGATAATGCGACGGTTTGGCCATATAAAGTTCAAAAAGGGTTTTTTGTATCAAAAATGGAGTCGCCACTTGGTATAGGGTTAGGGTGTACCAAGTCACCCAAAAAATGGTTTTTTGTTTTTGAATAAAAAAAGTAAATAAACCCTTTTAAAGAACTTTTGGGTCTACGTAACCAAAAAGAGGGATCGGGGGTCACATTTGACGAAGGGGAAGGCAAGGATAAAAATCCAAGGCACCCCTTCGACCTAGCCAAGGCTAGTTGCGTGACTTAAACCAATTTTTCCTAATTTTTCTACCCAAGGTATGTATCGCGTGTTGGATATGTCTATATGAATGCAAAAACCTAGACCTAGGGGGACATGGGGGAAATTTCTCTTCAAAGGTTGAGCGGTGCCAATCACATTAATTGTGAAGCCCAATAATGATCCTTTGGAGAGGTCACACGTAATCCTAAATGACGTAAAATGAGTGGAATGCATGCCATGTGAAAGTGTGAGTTTGTGTGAAGTGAGAAAAATGATAAAAGTAATAAGATATAAGTGGAGGTGTGCAAATGTCTTTGCAAGGTAAAGTAAGTAAAGAATAATAAGGTGAAAAATGCCATAAGGTGCATGTGTGAAGAAAGAATGTAGAAAGTAGTGTGAAAGTAGTGTGAAGTGAGAATGTGGAAAAAGGGTTAGAATATAAAGTAAGTGTATGTGATAGTGAATGAATAGAATGCATGAATCCTATAGGAATGCATCAAGACGGGAACGGGGAGTCCTAACTTTGTGACTTAATCTTCCCTTTGATTAGAAGGCAAAACTAGCGTGCTAAGGCTATCGAGTAGCCACACTCGCTCGTTTCCCTTATCGAAAGGGGACTCTCAAGCAAATGAGCCCTATAACTAGTATGAGATGCAAAACCTAAAAATGAGGGGAAAAAGGGGTTCGAGGAGCATGCCAATGATAAAACTAAGAAAAATGCATGACATGTAGTGAACATGCAAATATGCACTAACAAAAGGGGATGGCCTATTGGGTCTAGCGTTGGACTAGCCCTTTCTATGAATTCCTAATGAAATAATGAGCCACAACTAGCATTGGACTAGTGTGGTGACGTACATTCATCCATCACATTCATTCATGGCTATGGAAAGCGATTAGACATGCCAAACACCCATAAACACATAGCACATAACAATTAGCATGCTCGACTAGATGCAAGAACCTAATAAAGCAAATTAACACATAGCAACTAAGCATGCAAGACACATAAAGCAATTGAAGCCCTAACTATTACATTTGCTAGCTAGGCACATGTCTTCAACAGGTCTTCATCGAATGCTCCTCCAAGCCCTATCTATTACAAGCCAAGAGGTGTACACATACCCCATAATGAAATACTTAAATAAAAGGCAAAAGTAAATAAAATAAATGCAAAGAATTGAGGGAAGGCAAGGAAAGCAACGTAGACATGCAATTCACATTTAGCACGTTGGATCACATAGGAGAAATGAAAATCAAGGAGATAGAGGTTACCTCCCTTGCAATTGGGCCCCAATGAAGTAAAATCACTTATTTATCCTCCAAAATAAAAGAAATGGTCAAGGTACCAATTTATTTGGGAAAATTAAAGAAAATAGGCAAACACAAGCTCACTTGGTCATAAAGCCTTTAAAGTCATGATTTAAATGCAATTGACAAAGCATGGTAGTTAATTGAAGCAAAACAAAACAATGAAGTTGCACAAATTAAAATTACCAAGGACCAAATTGATGAAATTATTTAATTGATTGGGTCCTAGTGGAACAAAGAGAGACTTAGGGGGGCACAGTGCAATTTTCAGAATTATTTCATGCAAGCTACGTAGAAACAGAATTTTCTGCAATGAATTCAAATGAATAAACTGCTGCAACATTTTATAACTTCAGCAAATTTCTTTCCTTGTAACCATGTTCATGCCAATTCTTTATTCAAATCAAACACATTCATGCAAGAAGGAACATGCTGGAATTATTGTCTAATAAAATCAGCAAAACTTGGAACCAAAAATGGAAGAAAGCAATAAGACAAGGCCGTGAGTTTCTGGTTCAGCAAACTGCAATGCATTTTCCAGGATCATACAATCCAGATCATGCACAAGAAGAAAATCTGAAGGTACGTATTGCAACATTCACAAATTTCTGGATTTCATTTATCAGTAAACACCTCCACTAATAAATCATCGATCATTCAGCCTACAACAAGTCTGTCAAGCCCCCAAACCAGCAGAATTTGAGACTTACGCCTCTTATTGCTAAAACTTAACAATCAGAATCTCGCCAACCCCACAAAACAACAAACAACGAGACATTAAGACAGCAACCATGATAAAAGTCAAAGAGCCAAATGAAATATCACAAGATTCGTGCCTTTTGGACTTGGGTTCTCATGAATACAGCGTTAAAACAAGAAAGGGAGAAGCAAAAACGATCACCTGAATTGCTGGGACCGAAGCAAGAGTTTCTGCTGCGCTCTCGTTCGAAGTCGAAACTGGTGCGGCAGGGTCAGGGCAGCTCTTTCACGGACAGATTCGGTGATCTTGCAGTTGTTTTTTCTTCAAGATTTTTGAATAAAAATCGTTCCTTTCACTTTGTAGCTTGAGCAGATCCTGAAATTTTCTTAAAAGCATCTCAGATGGAAGAGGTGTTCACGTTCAAAGTCGGCTGAAAGCCAGCCTTTTTCTAAAATTCTGCAGCTTTTCTTTTCCCAGCTCACGGCTTCTCTTGTTTCTCTCTTTGCTTCACCCTTGCCCGAAGCCTTTCTTCCCAAAACCAGAAAAACTCCTTCTTTCTCTCCATCCTTCTTTTCTTACTCTCAACCCAAACCCAGCTCTCTATCCGCCTACCTCTCTTTCTTTTTCGTTTTTCTAGCCGTCAAACTTGCTCTATCCCTGTTGTTTCTCACCCCCCAGCTCTCCTTGCGGCTACTCTCAAAATGCAACCCTTCCACTAAACCCTTCATCCCACGGCTCTCCTACTCTCTTCCTTCCTCTCAGATTGCAGCCGTCAACCAAAAACCCTCTGATTTCTGTCCAGCCCTCACTAGCCTAGCTCCTTTGTCTCTGTCTATTGCTCTCTGTTTTTTCCAGCCGTTCACTCTCTCTCTCTCGTTTCTGTTTTCTGATGCCCGTAACTGCTGGAACTCTGCCCCTTTCTCCCCTTGCGGCTACCCTCAAATGCAAAACACCTTCTCCCAACCCTTCATCCTACGGCCTCCCTTTGCTGCTTCTTTTTCTTTTCATTTCAATCCCTACACCTTGCATAGAAGCTTCCTCTATTAGCCAGGTGTCTGGCCACCTGGAAACACCAGCCCTCTTCCTCTAAAAATTGCAGCCAAAGGGCTGCCCGAGCCCTTTCTTGCAAGCTGCGCAAATACGCAGCTTGCATGTCACGACGCCCCTTTTTTTTTTTTAAAGTAATTTAACACAAATGATAATAAAAATAAATAACAAAAATAATTTAATTAACATTGGGTAAAATAAATAAACTAGAAGCAACAAAGTGCAATTTCCATTTTTCATTTTTTCATTTTCCATTTTTCATTGTTTTTCTTCTTTTTTCTTTTTTCAAAATAACTTAACAAAATAGGTAAGATGCTAAAAGATTGATTTTAAAAGAAATAAACATATTTTGTGAACAATTTCCTTTTTCCAAATTTTATGTTAGAAACTTAAAAATAAAAACTAAAAAACTAAAAAAAGTGAATAAAACTTATCACGACAAATAAAACTAAGAAGTAAATAGCAAATTATGCTGAAAAAATTTGGTGTCTACACCCTCCATTGCTGTTTAACTTGATTTCTGCTCTGCAATTTGTTTAATTTGTTTGAGACGAGGGTGTACTTTATCACACTCGTTCTCTTGTCTGTCCATATGCCAATTTTGAGTGCCTATCTGAATCTGCCGTCTGAATCTGCTATCTGAATCTGCTATTCTGTATCTGTATCTGAATCTGTTATCTGTGTCTGCATCTGTTCGGATTTCTATGACCTATGAGCTCAATCCTGTGGCTAAGTTATTCGAGTCGGGCCGGCAAGGGCCTGGACGATTAGATAACGAACCACGGTAGTCTGTTCGGGGATTTTGGGTATTGAGACCCTTGATTCCGGTATACTCGAGTATTACCATTTCTGTTCGGTTGAGGTGAGCGGGCCCGGTAAAGGGGTGTTTGGTGGACGGAATTCGGTGTAAAGAGGGGTCTACGGACGCGTTGGTTCTATATGCGTTGACAGAGAGTCAACCGGTTTAGATCAAGCACTGCACTGGAAATTTGGCTCCTGAGAGCCACCCGTATCCTTCTGATTTGAATCATTGGTTCTTTTGCTTTATATCTGGTATGTGTACTTGATTTGATTTGCTAAACGTGAAATGCCATGATTTTATTGCTATATGTTTGGTACCTCATTGAGCGCAAGCTCACCCCGTTCTGTTCCTTTTGTTTTCCTTACAGGAAAAATAAATACTTTTGGACTGGATTTGATAATCGGTTGCCGACTTGAGCTAGTTGAACATATCTTTTGTATAGTTCATGTATTAAAACCCTAAGTGTACTTTTGGGGCGTTTTTCTTTTGATTTGGCAAACCGTGTATATGTAATATCTTTTGAAAGCTTTTGTATGCTATTTTGATTTGTTTACGCAAGTTTGTAAGTTCCGGATTGAAGCGGATAGCTCTAATCTGATCCGTAGTCCTGGCGAGAGCTGGGCAGGCAGTCCGCTAACCCCTTTGGTTCGCCTTAGGGGAAAGTGGGGCTGTTACAGTTCAAGCAGAATTTTTGGTCCAAAGATTCTCAAGAAAACCGTGGAAAGCAGCCCTCTTTCTTAGCTAGATGTAGTCTCCAAGTGATTAGTTAAGTGTGGTTGAAATTTGAGGTGAAATGGTGGAGGATTGGAGCAAGATTTGGTGAAGAAAAATGAAGAACTCTTGAGTGGTTTTTCTTTGCTTGATGGCCGGCCAAGAGAGAGAAAAAGAGACAGAGTGTTTGATCAAGAATGAAGCTTCCTTGGGAAGCTTTAATGTGTGGCCCAAGATTGTTCAAAAGTCAACTCTCCTTCGCGCACGCACGCACGCGTTTTCTGCTCGATTCCTCTTGAGTTTTTTTCACTAGTGCAATAAACCTCTAATGCACTTATATTCATATTAATATTATTCACTCTTAGTTGTCCCAAAATAAGGGTCTAAAGTCTCTCAATTAAATCGCGCGTGTGAAAACGCGTACTTCTAATTTAGGCGCGGTACAGTGAAACTTTCAAGAAATTCTTATAACGATCGTACCACTAATTATCGCTTGAGTATTTAAACATAAAAATACCTATTTTTAAGACTTATGTGTAAGTCTCTAAATTTTTAAGCTTATTGTATCCTTGAATCGATTTTTATTTCTAAACGCGCATTCACTATTCACACTTAACGAACTTTCAAAAATTAAATTTTGAAACAAGTTATTTTAAAAATATAATTAAGCTATAGACTCATGTAATTAGGTCTAAATAGGCTAGAAAATAATATTCGGAATAAATGGGCAATTAAATATTTAAATAAGCTCGAAATGGAATTTAAAATAATAAATTTTGCGAGTCCTCACATGAGTCGAGTTTTAACTCCTCAAATCTCAAATTAACTTTTTTTAATCTACTATTGATCATTCTTACTTCTCCAAAATTAATGTACTCTCGATTCAAATATAGTCTCGAAAAATGTGTACTCGTTGTTCCGAACTAAACGATTTTTTGAAAAGTAAATTTTCTAACAAAATGCTTTAAAAACATAAGAGAGGTGTTTTTCCATATAAATAGATTTTAAGTAGTCGAATTAAATAATTCAGAGAAAGTGATTGAATAACTATTTAAATAAACCAGTAATATATGACGAAAATACGAAAATTTTCAGATCCTCGCAACCTCCCTTTCTTAAAAGAATTTCGTCCTCGAAATTCATGTTTAGGATAACCTCATACCCCTTAATAGTCACGCCTATCGGATCAATCAGTAACTCACAATTGCTAACCCATCTCTCACAATTTCTATTTTGATTCTGTCTTATGAATCTAGGATTTTTTAAAAGTGTGAATTGTACTAGGGTCACTTAGAACTTCAGATAGACAATGAAAAGCAAGAATCATACCTTCAACGATCGTAGTAGAATTGGAAACCTGTTGATAGCCTAATGCATAAACCCTAACTGGTGCTTTGGATCAACTTCCTCCAGCACTAGACTGCTTTGCGGCTTACTTTTCAGGCCTTTGGGCACTACCTCCTTCTTTTGGTATGGTTGGGCATTTCGATATCTGATGCTCGGTACTACCACAATACAAGCACCTCCCTTGTTTCCTAAAACAATCACTCTCTGTATGGTTGAACTTGCCACAATAACCACAAACAATTTGGGGAGCCATGAATTGACCACTTGGAGGTGTCCTTCTCGATTGACCTCATCCATTGCGATCTCCTCTTGATTGAGTCCCTTTTGGCGTGCTAGATATCTCCACTCCACCCGTTCCTTTTCCCTTTTTAAAAGGTGGGGCACTCTTATCTGCCTGTCCCGAAGGGTTACTAGAAGTGCCCCTTTTCTTAGCATGAAAGTCTCTAACTTGCAACCTTGCACTCTCGACTCTCTGTGCTTTTTCTGAGACTTCAGTGAACGTAGAGATTTGGGCTGCGGCCAAGCCCTCCTGGATTTCTACATTAAGTCCCTGCACGAACCGTCTAATCCTCCTCCGTTCATTGATCACTAATTCAGGAGCGTACTTAGAAAGCTTAGTGAACTTTCCCTCATACTCCACTACACTAAGGATTCCTTGTTTCAACTTGATGAATTCATCCTCCCTTTTCTCTTGGAGCAAGGGCGGAAGAAATTTCTCATTAAATTCCCTCATGAAATTCTCCCAACTCCAAGGGGTTTGAGCTCTCTCCCACTTTCCCCTTATCAGGTCCCACCAAGCGCGTGCCACTCCCTCAAATTGGAAAGTGGCAAAATTCATTCGCCTATCTTCGGTATAGTCTAAGGCAGCGAATATATTAGTCATTCTCTCTAACCAGTTCTCAGCTGTCTCGGGGTCAGGCTCTCCAGTGAACTTAGGCAGGTTAAATTTTAGGAACCTCTCCAAGGTCCTATCCTCTCCTCTATCCTGTCCCCCAAGTTGGTTAAGCGGTTCTGAACCCTGTCTTTCAGCTAAGTGTTCTAGGATATCAGTCATCCTATTGATAGCAGTAGCCATTTGGTTAACCTCTATATTTACTTGTGCTTGGGTCGGTCCAGTTGCCGATCCTTGTTCATCCTCTTGAGATTGGGTCTAGTCCCTCGCCCACGATCTCGACCACTCCTTAGTCTTTCCATTATCTTAAGGGTGCCTAATGCAAGAAATAAAAGCGATCACGCAAGGAATTTCTTAAAACAAGAGCCGATCTTGAAAACATTAGAGATAACAATAATTAACATGTATTTACATTTGAAAAATTCATACAATTAGCAAGTTGGGGGGGTATTACAAAAATATAGCACACAAGTGTCACAAAAGGCAAAAGTAGGCCACAGAGTTAAACAAAAATGCAATGGCCTTAGCACTAGCATCACCCCAACTAAGTCAATCCTTTATAACGCTGGTAGGTCTGATCTTCTCATTCATTTCTGACTCATATCAAGCACTAGAATCCTATTAAGTTACATATGACTATCCATCATTCTTTCTCCACGTCTCTCTCTTAATTATTGTACCATCTTAGCCAAACAACTATTGGTTTCCTGTAACTATTCACGTGAAATATCGATTCGTTCTTTTTCCTGCAAATGGAGATCTCAAATCCTTAACATTTCCCTCAACTCTTGAGTATTCGGGTACAAGAATCCGAAATAAGATAATTCACATCTCGAGCCGGCCAGTCCCAAGAGTAAATCACCATAGTCTTCCCCAAGTATTACGATAAAAGATTTATACCTATCACATTCATGATTCACAACTTACGCTCTAAAAGAGTACTTAAACCTTTACTCATTCATATGATAAGGACCATAAAATCATTTGGCCCAATCTCACCCGCGCAGATACCACGCAAAGCGACTCTGACTCTTTTTTTTCCTACAAGTAGTTACTTAACTTTCAAACTAGTCCCACAGACCAGCATCCTAAACTTCAAGTCTAGGATACACTACAAAGATCTGAATCCTAAGCTCTGATACCAAGGGTGACGCCCCCACTTCTCCCAAGGGCGAACCCAAGGGTATCGGTGGGACGCCTGCCCAACTCTCGCCAAAACTCAAGGCAATTCAAATCGAACTTAACGATACATGCCAAATACTACAAGACAAAATGAAGAAAAGTCGCTTCCTTAACTAAATATTCAAATCTTACATCATGCTCAAAAAAGATACATCAAGTTCCAAAATACAATCAGTAAAAGTCGACTAAACATTTACAACCCAGATTCTAATCAAAAGTATAATCTAGTCGGCTTTTCCAAAATCTTCCAATCCAACCTGTTAAGGAAAACAAACTAATGGAATGAGCCAATGCTTAGTGAGGCCAAGAAACACACATGCAAACACGTAATCCAAGTAGCCACAAATTACATAGTAAGTAAAGCTATAAAATTTGAATAATTTATATTTCGAATAGGAAAAATAAATAGAAACCATTCATGGATACTGTAACTCTCAGGAGCTAAATTCCACGTAGTCGAGTCGAGTCAAAGTCTTGATCACATCTCACGTTAACACTCCGTCAAACACATAAGTATCAAATCCGTAGATACACCACTTTTCTTCGAATCCCGTCACCGTTACACCCCCTTACCGGGCCCGCTCATCAAAGTTTTGATAATACTCGAGTATATCATGGCAATACTGCACGAGTAATGTCGAGCAAGATCTCTCCAATAGATCATGCTCTACGAATATCTCATGGTTGGCTAAGCTTATCAACCAAGCCCATGCTGGCTCGATTTGCAAAGTTAACTGACGAGTTTGGGCGTCCCCCGAATACGAATACGAATACGTATACGAATACGAATATAATTCGATGAGCAACGCTCAAATCGACGATTCCAAATAGGAATCACAAATACGGATCACATATACGAATCACAAGTACGAATTACATCCACATTATCATGTACAAGTCGGATATGAATTCACATAGCAAAATTTGAATATAATTTCATTTGAAAGAGAACGAGTACGGTAAAGTACACCCTCGTCTCAAAATTTTAAATTTATATAACGGATAAGAAACAGATAACCACATAACAACAAGTTCATGCACTTGACACTCACCAATCAAAATATGAGAATGAGTTCGTAAACAAACCTTTAGGTGGTCCCCTCAAGATCCTCGTGAAGGTCTCCTTGAGCCCCTGGGCAAACGACAGTTATCTATTACACACTTATCACTTATAAACCCCAATTATCGAAGAAGATTGTACTAGGTTACAATCTAAGAAAATCTCATGAAAATGAACCCCAATTATTCATAAATTGAGGCTCAAAGATGGGTGTTAAAATACAAGAGCAATGGAGTTTTCATCTTTGAAATCAAGTATAAAACGTTCAAGTAATATCGAAGGAATAAGGAGAATTTGAAAAACTCCATTTCCTTAAGATTCGGACATTTCAATTTTGATACGAGATCTTTGAAAAATTGTATCTCACTCTTTACAAGTCCAAAATTGAAAAACTTGGTACCATTGAAAACCTCTTGGAAAGTACTAAAAGTTCTTAGAAGACATTTTTCCATGATTCCAAATGAAATACATTCAAAATTTGGTTCAAAGTTACTATTTTAGGCTTGCAAGCTAGTTTCGAGGTTGGTTTTTGGCCAACTTCGGAAATTCGGAAAAATTCACACAATGTGAACTAGCATCTGAAATTTGGAACTAAATTAGAGTTACAATCAAAGTTTAAAGCACAAAAATCAAAACAAGAATTGGAGTTTTGAGCACCAAGACATAGTAGCTCAAAATTGGTGAAAAAGTGAAACTGTTAAGCAAATTCCAAGTTTAAATCAAGCACTTTGGGGACTTTGATTGAGTATCGAAACGGACTCAGAATGGCACCAAATTTGGCAGTATTACACTATCATATAAGATATATTCCTCTGTCAAATTTCATGGAAAAATATGTACGGAAAGTCAGTTAACAAAGTCACGAAAGTTTCTAAATTTTCAAGGCAAAGCTGCCTTGTGCTACCATTTCCCTTTTCTAAATCATTTGGCTGATGAAATATTTTCAAACATGGTTCATTTGTGTAGAAAATGTCTAAGTAACATTCAAGATACATTTTCTTAGGTGATTAACTCCAAGAATTTCGAAATAACAAGTCCCAAGTCAAGATTGGCCATTCGGCTAAGAGAAAAGGAAAAGTTTTCCAGATTCGAAGAGCAATTTCGGGACATCATTTGCATATCAAAATGGCCTTAGAATACCACCATATTTTATAAAATTAAACCTTCATATGAGGACTACTCCTCTATAAAATTTCATTTGAAAATTCATACGGGGAGGTAGTTAACTAAACTATCAAAGTTCAAGAAATTTCCCAAGGCAAAACTGTCTTCTAGCTCTTCTTTCCTTTTTAAATATTTTGTCCAATGCAAGCAACCCAAATCTGGTTTATTTGTAAAAAAAAGTCTAAGAACATCTAATATAAATTTTGGTAGATTTTGGACGTCAAAGTTTCGAAAACAACAAGTCCCAAATCAAGCTAGGCCATTTAACTAGCCAAAAGAGGATTTTCAAGCAAAATTCCAGGTCTGTAATTTGGTCATAATTCACTCAATTCAACTTGGAATTGAGCGTGATTGGTGGTGTTGGAAAACACATTCATAAATCTACAATTTCTCAGAAGAAACTATTCTCAAAACCCATCCACAACTAGCTCATATTTCAGCCTTAAGTTGTAGTTCATGTTCTGCCCTGTAGTGAACCAACGAAACATAATAGAAATTTTCAAATGAATGGTCTGGCTCACACAAGTGGAACCAAAATGTACATTTTACACCAATAGAAATCTGGGAATGTCTAGTTTCTAGTACCGCAAACAGCACTCGATTTCGGCTTCGGAGTAAAAAGATATACCCGAAACAAAAACACTGCCTGGTGAATACGGGAATAATTTCCAGATTTCTAAGCTTTCGTAAATCCAACATTTGGGTGACCAAATCAAGTTATTTTTCAGTGAAGCTTTCTACACTCTCAATATAACATGTGAACAACATAAAAAAGCCATTAGAACCTCAAAATTTCACACCAAAGTGCTCGAACAATGCAGGGGCAAAATGGTCACTTTTGGTCATTGCACCATCCTTGAGTTTCTATCGATAACCCAACATTAATCCCCTAGTTTAAGCACTAAATAAACATTATTACCATCAAAACATCACAAATCAGTTCATATATCCAACATGGGAGTTCATAGAGCCCACACAACCAGATTTTTCTCAAAATAATGCTACCCACTAACGTGCATGAGTATATATGAGCGCTTGAATTTCCATAAACCAAGTTTTTCAAGTTGGATCATTACTTACTCTTGTTGGTGAGTTCAAGCAGAATTTTTGGTCCAAAGATTCTCAAGAAAACCATGGAAAGCAGCCCTCTTTCTTAGCTAGATGTAGTCTCCAAGTGATTAGTTAAGTGTGGTTGAAATTTGAGGTGAAATGGTGGAGGATTGGAGCAAGATTTGGTGAAGAAAAATGAAGAACTCTTGAGTGGTTTTTCTTTGCTTGATGGCCGGCCAAGAGAGAGCAAAAGAGACAGAGTGTTTGATCAAGAATGAAGCTTCCTTGGGAAGCTTTAATGTGTGGCCCAAGATTGTTCAAAAGTCAACTCTCCTTCGCGCACGCACGCACGCGTTTTGTGCTCGATTCCTCTTGAGCTCGTTTCACTAGTGCAATAAACCTCTAATGCACTTATATTCATATTAATATTATTCACTCTTAGTTGTCCCAAAATAAGGGTCTAAAGTCCCTCAATTAAATCGCGTGTGTGAAAAAGCGTACTTCCAATTTAGGCGCGGTAGAGTGAAACTTTCAAAAAATTCTTATAACGATCGTACCCTAACTATCGCTTGAGTACTTAAACATAAAAATACCTATTTTTAAGACTTATGTGTAAGTCTCTAATTTTTCAAACTTATTGTATCCTCAAATCGATTTTTATTTCTGAACGCGCATTCACTATTCACACTTAACGAACTTTCAAAAATTAAATTTTTAAACAAATCACTTTAAAAATATAATTAAGCTATAGACTCATGTAATTAGGTCTAAAAAGGCTAGAAAATAATATTCGGAGAAAATGGGCAATTAAATATTTAAATAAGCTCGAAATGGAATTTAAAATAATAAATTTTGTGAGTCCTCACATGAGTCGAATTTTAACTCCTCAAATCTCAAATTAACTTTTCTTAATCTACTATTGATCATTCTTACTTCTCCAAAATTAATGTACTCTCGATTCAAATATAGTCTCGAAAAACGTGTACTCGTTGTTCCGAACTAAACAAGTTTTTCAAAAGTAAATTTTCTAACAGAATGCTTTAAAAACATAAGAGAGGTGTTTTTCCATATAAATGGATTTTAAGTACTCGAATTAAATAATTCAGAAAAAATGAGTGAATAACTATTTCAATAAACCAGTGATATATGACGAAAATAAGAAAATTTTCGGATCCTCACAGTTACACGTGCACGAGCAAAGCGCTTCAAAGAATCTCTTCAAGCCCTTGTTCTAAGTGTTCAAGATCGACAAGGGGTCCATAGAAACACCAAAGGCTTGGACGTGGTTAGTCAAGTTGTCTACACATTGATCCAAGCCAATGAGGCGCCAAGTGATTGCCACACAAGTGCTTAATGGAGTTGGCCGATTGATTGTTGCTAGTTTGTTAGTTGGTTGGGTTGTTATTGAGTTATTAGCTTTAGTTGGCTTGTCAGTCGCATTTTAATTAATAGTTTTATTAGATTTTGGGGTCCAATAATCGGTCCACTCATGCACAAGAGTGAACCGAACCCTCTTTCCTAGTTTAGGTAGAATTAGTAGTCAAACAACCCTTGTTCCAATCAGATTTGACATTGGTTGCTAGCCTATAAAAAGGCTCATCTTGTCAGAACAAGGTTTAGACATTATTGACAATAAAATTTACTTTGTTTCTCTTCAAAGCCGAGAGTTACATTCTACTTGCTAGGCAAGGGTTTTTTGAGCAATCTTCCGCAACGTCTTTGGTTGTTCATCCAGTCTGTCTACTTGAGTAACCGCTTCAATTAGAGTCATTGTTCTTCCACCTTCGATCAAGTTGAGTCGTCCATCTTGGTTCTAGGTTCCGCAATCCAAACGATTGATCATCTGTCTAGATCTTTGGACAATCATACTACGTGTCTTGGAACAAGTTGACCGAGGAGTGTATCACTTTGGCAACTTGATAAGTTTAAATTAAGCTAAAACTTACAAGCAGGTACATCTTCCTTTCTCAATTGCCAATTACATTGATGAAGTTGTTTGTGATGTTGTCCCTATGTATGCTACTCATGTAATATTAGGAAGACCTTAGCAATTTGATAAGTATGTTACTTTTGATGGTAGGTCTAATAAATACACTCTTTTGCACAATGATAAGAGAATGATCTTAATACCCCTCACACCTTCACAAGTGTATGAGGACCAATTTAAATTGCAAAAAGAATGTAATTTAGACAGCCAAAAGAGGAAACAAAAGGGAACCGAATCTAGAAATTGTTCCAAATCGACTCTTGAGCATTCGGCCAAGAGCAATGTGATGTCCCTAGTGTTCCAAATGATCAAGCATTGATTAAACCAAGCACTAAGAAACAAAACATGATAATCAAGGCTAAGGATGTTAGGAAAGTTGTGAATTTTGATCAACCTGTGTTACTTATGATTTGCAAACATGTGCTCTTGAATGTTGATGAACTCGATAAGGCATTGCCTTCAAGTGTGGTTGCATTGTTGCAAGAATTCGAGGACATGTTCCCTGATGAGATCCCTGATGGATTACCACCCATCCGAGGGATCGAGCACCAAATAGACCTTATTCCTGGATCGCCCCTACCCCACAAACCCGCCTACCGAATAAAGTCTGGAGGAAACTAAGGAACTTCAAAGGCAAGTTGATGACTTACTAGGTAAGGGTTGGGTTAAGGAATGTTTGAGCCCATGTGTTGTACCTGTTGTACTTGTTCCAAAAAAAAGATGGTACTTGGCATATGTGTATTGATTGTAGAGTTGTAAATGCTATAACTGTTAAATACCGTCATCCCATTCCTAGATTAGATGATATGCTAGATGAACTTGATGGTGCTGTTATTTTCACAAAAATTGACTTACGAAATGGCTATCATCAAATTAGGATGAAAGAGGGAGATGAGCGGAAAACAGCTTTTCAAATAAAATATGGACTTTATGAGTGGTTAGTTATGCGTTTTGGGTTGACTAATGCGCCTAGCATTTTCATGAGACTAATGAACCATGTTTTAAGGCAATTGATAGGAAAATTTGTCATTGTTCACTTTGATGATATTTTGATCTATAGTCGAAACATACATAAACACATGGAGCATATAAGATTGATACTCGACACACTTCGCAAGGCGAGCCTCTATGCTAATCTTAAGAAGTGCACTTTTTGTACTAACGAACTTGTGTTTCTAGGCTATGTTGTTAGTTCACAGGGCATCAAAGTAGACGAATCCAAGATCGATGCCATCAAACAATAGCCCACGCCAAATCAGTGGTGGATGTCCAAAGCTTCCACGGTTTGGTTGGTTTCTACCAGCGTTTTGTCAAGGACTTCAGTACCATTGCTGCACCATTGACCGCAGTGACAAAGAAAAATGACAAGTTCCACTGGGGAGAAGCATAAGAAAAATCTTTTCTTACTCTTAACGACAAACTCACACATGCACCTGTCTTAGCATTACCTAAAACTTTTGAAATTGAATGTGATGCTTCTGGTGTAGGGATTGGAGCCATGTTGGTGCAAAACAAAAGGCATTGCATCTTCTTTAGTGAAAAGTTGGGAGGTGCGGCATTGAACTACCCCACATATGACAAGGAGTTGTACGCACTTGTAAGGGCCTTGGAAACATGGCAACATTACCTCCGTCCAAGAGAATTCATGATACACACTGACCACGAATCATTGAAATTTCTCAAGGGGCTGCCAAAATTGAGCAAAAAGCATGCCAAGTGGTTAAGTTTTATTGACACCTTCTCTTATGTCATTAAGTATAAGACTGGTAGAACGAATGTGGTAGCTGATTCTTTATCTCGTAGACATTCCTTGCTAGTTTTTCTTGATGCTAAGTTGCTTGGTTTCGAAATGCTAAAAGAGCTCTATGCACATGACATTGATTTTGGTGAAATGTTCGCATCGTGTACCAAGAGTCTGCATGGCAAGTATTTTTTGCATGAAGGATTCTTGTTTTATGTTGATAAGTTGTGTATGCCTAATTCTTCCATTCGTGACTTATTCTTTCGAGAGGCACATAGTGGTAGTCTCATGGGACATTTTGGGATTGTTAAGACTTTAGCAATGTTATAAAAGCAGTTTTATTAGCCACACATGCAAAGGGATGTTTAACGCATGGTTGGTAGATGTGCCACTTGCCATAAAGTTAAGTCTAAAACAAATCCATATGGCTTGTATACCCTATTGCCAATTCCAAAATATCCTTGGGTAGACTTGTCTATGGACTTTGTTTCAGGACTACATAGGTTTCAAAGGGGTAATGATTCCATCTATGTGGTAGTTAATAGATTCTCAAAGATGGCTCATTTTATCCCTTGCCATAAAACTGATGATGCATCTCATATTGCTACTTCTTTTTCAAAGAAATTGTGTGTTTACATAATATGCCTCAAACAATTGTTAGTGATAGAGATGTTAAGTTCTTGAGTTACTTTTGGAAGACTTTGTGGTCTAAACTTGGAACTAAACTCTTATTTTCGACCACAAGTCACCCCCAGAGTGGACAAACTAAAGTTGTCAATCGCACTCTTGGGACTTTATTAAGGGCCTTAATTAAGAAAAACCTTAAGCCTTGGGAAGAGTGTTTGCCACATGTTGAGTTTGCTTATAATAGAACTGTTCACAGTGCCACACACTATTCACCATTTGAGGTTGTTTATAGGTTTAATCTCTTAACCCCCCTGACTTGGCACCCTTACCTTCCTCTGAGCATACTAGCTTAGATGAGAAAAAGAAAGCTAATTTTGTGCGCAGGTTACATGAAGCCGTTCGAGTCAATATTGAGAAACGTACTCAGCAATATATCCAGCACGCCAACAAGCATCGTCGCAAGATGATTTCTGAACCTGGAGATTGGGTCTGGCTACACTTAAGGAATGAAAGGTTCCCTAAGCAACGCCAAAGCAAATTGTCTCCCAGGGGTGATGGACCTTTCCGAGTGCTTCAACGTGTCAACGACAATGTCTACAAGTTGGAGTTGCCCGGGGAGTATAATGTCAGTGCAACTTTCAATGTCGCGGATTTGAGCCCGTTCCTTGAAGAGAATGATCCAGATTTGAGGGCAAATCCTTCTCAAGTGGAGGGGATTGATGTGTGCATGGATGGTGATGATAAAGTGAGAGTCCCACTTGGGCCGATTACACGTGCACGGGCAAAGCACTTCAAAGAATCTCTTCAAGCTCTTGTTCAAAGTGTTCAACATCAACAAGGGGTCCATAGGAACATTGAAGGCTTGGACGTGGCTAGTCAAGTTGTCTACACATTGATCCAAGCCAATGAGGCGCCAAGTGATGGTCACACAAGTGCTTAATGGAGTTGGCCGATTGATTGTTGCTAGTTTGTTAGTCGGTTGGGTTGTTATCGAGTCATTAGTTTTAGTTGGCTTGTCAATAGCATTTTAATTAATAGTTTTATTAGTTTTTGGGGTCCAATAATCGGTCCACTCATGCACAAGAGTGAATTGAACCCTCTTTCCTAGTTTAGGTAGAATTAGTAGTCAAACAATCCTTGTTCCAATCGGATTTGACATTGGTTGCTAGCCTATAAAAGGCTCATCTTGTAAGAACAAAGGTTAGACATTATTGACAATAAAATTTACTTTGTTTCTCTTCAAAGCCGAGAGTTACATTCTACTAGCTAGGCAAGGGTTTTTTGAGCAATCTCGCGCGATGTCTTTGCTTGTTCATCCAGCCTATCTACTTGAGTAACCACCTCAATTAGAGTCCATGTTCTACCACCTTCGAACAAGTTGAGTCGTCCATCTTGGTTCTAGGTTCCGCAATCCAAATGATTGATCATCCGTCTAATCCTTGGGCAATCGTGCTATGTGTCTCGGAACAAGTTGATCGGGGGAGCGTATCACTTAGGCAACTTGATAAGTTTAAATTAAGCTAAAACTTATTTAATTTTGGTTAGGTTTTAATCAACCTAACTCATTGCCTTCGTAGGTTGCTCGGGCCTTCCAAAAATATTAAGGTACACTAAGGAATTGTCAAGTGAAATACAATCGAAGCTATCCAATACCATGATCTCAACTAGGATACCTTGTTTAATGCAAGTGTCAAGATTGAGGCAGATATTAAGAGACATAAAACTGAAGAAAGAGGCAAAATACCTCGACTTGAGGGTGAAGGTAATACGGTCTATCCAAGGAGGCCAAGGGGTTTTCAGATTGGTAAGGAGAAATTTGAATGCCCCTCTATTGATGGCACAATCTCAATCTAAAAGAAAGGTTCCTACTAAGAAGGAATGCCCAACTTGTCATAAGATGCATTTGAAGGAATGTTGTCTAAAAACTGGTGCCTATTTTAGGTATGGACAAATAGGGTCATTGAGCGAAGGACTATCTAAATCCGAAGAAAGAAGGTGATAAGTTTACTAAGCCCACTAAAAATCTGTCAATAACTAATGCAAGTGTGCATGCAATGATTGACTTTGAGGTGGAAGGATCTAATGACATAGTTACAAATACACTTTTTGTGAACTCTTTCTACTTATGTCTTTGATTGCGGTGCTACCCATTCTTTTGTGGCAAGAAAGTTTGTTAAGGCTTTGAATGTGCAAAACTGAATGATTAGATAATCCACATCACATGTCTACTCCTAGTGATTAGGTTCTTGTATCTCACCTGAAATATAACAATTGCTTGGTTGAAATTGAGGGTAGAACATTACAAGCTAGTGTAGTCCAAATTAATATGAGTGACCTTGATATCAATTGAGGAATGGATTTTGACGGCCCCACCTCCCCCTAAGGCGTACCCCAGGGTTTAGCGAACCGCCTGCCCAGCTCTCGCCAGGACTCACTCACTCGTATCTCAAGAAAAAAAACTAAAAAACTAAGAACGTACAACCATAGAAAATGAATAACACCTCCACTTAATATATATATACGTTGATACTCAAATCCAGATACAAAGCTTCTACATACCAAAATACTCCAAAGTGTTTAAAAATCGAGTACAATCAACCCTAGACGGGTACTAGCATGAGTACATATTCAAAATTCAAAACAACTGGACTACGCTAGTCTGTACACGTCTCATGCCTCGCTCGTACCCCCTGTAAGAAAAACAAATGGCGTGGAATGAGTTAAAAGCCCAATGAGGTTCCAAATAACCAATTGACCATTATTTAAAAATGTAAGTATCACGTAGTAAAGTAGTGAGCATGAAAAGTTCATAAAGGTGAACAATAAGACTTCAAGTAGCAAATCTCAAGTGAGCGAGTGTAAAAGTTTTCAGAAGAAACGATAATTCAATAAATAATAATCATTCCAAAGTATAAGGATACTGATGGCTCTCAAGAGCCAAATTCCCATCGCATCATCAGAGCTTGATCAGGTAATAGTTGACATTCCGTCAATCTTCAAGTAAGTAACCAATCCAGTAGAGCACCACTTAACGCCAATCTCCGTTCACCGATCAACCCCCTTACCGAGCCCGAACGCCAAACAAGAATGAAAGTGGTAATACTCGAGTATACCATTTTGTCGAGGAGATACACTCCACTCGACATTACTAGTTACCCAAGGTTTGTTATCTAATCGACCAGGCCCTTGCTGGCTCGACTCGATTAACTAGCCACAGGGTTTCTGGAATTCCAGACAAGATGAAATTTGTATGCAAGTATAGCATTTCAAGTGAAGTCATGGAACAATAGTAATTTTGATTAGGGCAAGTGCAATAAAGTACACTCTTATCCTAAAATTTCACGTATATAACATGTAATCACATTGGTCACGTATCAAATACAAGTATTAAGTGCAATTCGATATTTGAAAGCACTCACCAAAAGATATAGTGCCGTTACTGGTCACTTTCAGGTTGTACTCCGGGTTCGGAGTCCAAATCTGCGATAAAACTCAGTTTGAGAATTTTGAAACATGACTAAGATTCGAAACTTAGACATTTCGTTCAATAAGAATCAAGAAATTGAAATTCACTTGAAGAATAGTCGTGAAACAGTTGCTCGCTTTTCAAACTGAAAATTTTGGTAACATGTTTGCTTGGAAATAACTTTTGAGTCGAAAGTGCAAGGAAAACGGATTTATAGCGATTATTACCGCTTTTCCTAATGGTACAAGTTCGGCTAGGTTCTAATGTATAACCCTCGATAAACAAGGTATCAAATGTCCTAGATGGTTCAAGTGATATTCATTCTTAACCCTTATTCAAGTTGCAAGTGTATTCCTCTAGTCCTCGAGCGTAAATTTGGGCAGCATGCCCTTTATATTTTTCTATTTCCAGCCATTTTTGTCTTCATTATTTTCCTTAATCCAACCCAAGGTTACACACAACACAATTCCACTTCAATAGCCGTGCAATAGGCTCAAGACAATTCAAGAACAAAAATCAAGCCAACAACAAGTGCGGAAATGAGCTTTAGTAAAAGACAGATTTGATAGGGTTTTGCGTAACGGACACAATTGAGGCTACGCTTATCGGATTAGGGTAAAACCTATACCATCTCAAAGCTAAGACGAAGGCCTACAACTTTCATGAAGATCACTTAGTCAAATTTTCAGTGTAACCTAATCAAATTCCCGGTTTACAGAACCAAATTCTAACTACTCGGCTAATTAACCGTACTACCTTCAAATGGTCATATCTCAGGCTACCAAAGTCTGTTTAAGGCGTTCTTGGATGCGTTGAAAAGCTAAGACAGAGTACTAAAACTTTCATGTTTTGACAAATGGCTAAATTAGCACCAATCATAGTGAATAAACACGGTCAACGGGAAGAACTATCTAAAACGGATCACTGGAAACATCCTAGGGCAGTGAGGGTATTTTGGCCTTTTCACATGTTAAATTGCTCTGATTGGGTTGAAATTTTGTAGGCAACTACAAAACATCATTATATACAACTTTTATGTTTTATTCTAAGCCTAATTCGGCCTCTAACATCACGAAATGGAACCGGACAGAACTGAAGTCAAGTTTTCCAGAAATCTGGAATTTTACAGTTTCAAAGGAAACTTTCTTCATTTCTTGCTTCCATCACTACCACAATCACTTATATAAACTTAGATACAACATATACATCCATACAACAAGTATAGGCAGCAAATACCTCAAATCCTAACTCATGTAACTCAAGAAAACATACACTATATCCACCCAAATCATGATAATAGCTATCATCCACCACAAATTTAAGGTGTTATGCCAAGTTAAACAAGATTAAGAACAAGATTAAGTGTAAGAAATGGGGAAATCAGCATTATTACCTTGCTAAAGTGACTACCAAAAGCAACCCTAGCTCTTCCTTCCAAAATTTCACCAACACCCTACTAGCTAAACACTCAAGGAAGGTTTTAATCGGTTTAATTTCTCTTGGTTGCACTCCAATGGTTCAAACTCAAGATGGATTGAAGTTGTTTCTCTTGCTCTCACTCTCTCTCTCTCAAGCTCAGCCAGACCAGAAAAGAAATGGAGAAAATGGGCTGAAATAAGGGATAAGAAGGCAAGACAAAAGGTTGGTCAAGGAACCATAGGGTATTGACACTTGTCACCACCAAGACCAACTAAATTTTCTCTTTCTTTTCCTTGCATTTTGGCCACATATTTTGGTCAAAGCTGCTGGAATTGAGGGGATATTTTTCTCAAATAATAATGAGCTTGTATGGTAAGAAAGTGGTGATCAAGTGGTGGGTTCGATCGGTAGTGATCGATACCCGTCGGTGTGAACCGATTTTTCTTAAATCGCGTATACTAGGATTTTTACCTTCTAATCACTAACTTATTATTATTACTTCTAATCATATAATATTTTCTCATCCAAAAGTCACTCTTACCTACCAAGTTTGATCCTCACCCCGTACCGGATAATTACACTACAGAAAAACGCGAAAACCCTAATTTGCTCTTAACTTAGAAACGAAAAGTGAAACCCTACTTCCTAGGTTCATTTGCACCTATCGTGGGGTGATTCAGTGGTAAGGCTATTCTAAAATAGTAATTTCCAAATAAAAGGGTATTTTTAAGAAAAACATGTGGGGTTTTACAATTCCATAAAGTGAATTTAGGGTTTCAGTTGAAATATGAAAAATTTGAGGAAACGGCCAGTCACAAGTGAAACTAGGGTTTTTATTAGACTTTTAAGGTTTCTAGTCTGTTAAAACAAACAAGGTTTTAAGTCCAACCCAAAGAAATAACTTTAGTATCTTCTTTGAAACAAAATAATGTTTTAAAATAAAAATAAACTAAAGAAGCCGTGATATCCTCTTTAAGGCTAAACAAAAGATAATCCTAAAAGTTGGGGTATCACATGGATTGATTTGCTAGAAACCATGGTCAGGTTGACTGTAGAGGAAAAAATTGATTTTTAATGATGCTACTAAAGATGAGTTTTCTTTTCAAGGGAATTTAGAAAGTACGAAGAAAATACATGGGTAGTTATTGTTGGCTACATTACAAGCACCTAAGGCATTAAAACAAAGGTACTAAAGGTTATCTTGCTCATGTTTAATACTAAAGAGACTAGCATTTCCTTAGAAAACATACCAATAATTAAAGAATTTAAAGATGTTTTCCTTGATGAAGCGCCTAGCTACCCTCGGATAGAGAAGTAGAATTTGAGGTCAATTTAGTACCTGAATTGATACCCCATTTCCAAGGCACCCTATCGAATGGTCCCAACATAATTAAATGAGTTAAAGGACCAACTTCAAGAATTAGTTGACAAGAAATTCATTCTGCCAAGTGCGTCACCTTAGGGAGCACCTATACTGTTTGTTAAAAAGAAAGATGGAAGTATGAGACAATGTGTTAGATTACTGGGAATTAAATAAGATCATATCAAGAATAAGTTCCCACTCTTAAGAATTGATGATTTATTTGATCAATTAAAAGGTGCTAAGGTATTTTGTAAAATTGATTTTAAATTTGGATATCATTAACTGAAAATTAAAGAAGGGGATATTCCTAGGAGTGCATTTATGACTAGGTATGGTACTATGAATTCTTAATCATGCCATTTGGATTGACCAATGCACCTATTGCATTCATGGATTTAATGAATCAAGTATTTAAGTCTTAGTTAGATAAGTTTGTGGTGGTGTTTATAGATGATATCCTAATATATTTCCCAACAGAGGAAGCACATGTTGAGCATCTTAGAAAGGTACTAGGGACACTAATAAAAGAAAAGTTATATGCAAAATTTAGCAAGTGCATTGGTTGAATGTAACTTTCCTAGGGAAAGTAATACCAGATCAAAGTGTGGCCATAGATCTTAAGAAGATAGAGGCTATTCTAGACTGCCTAAGGTCAATGAAGGTGACAGAAGTAAGGAGTTTTCTAGATTTGGTTTGATATTATCAAAAATTTTTGAGAGATTTTTATCAATAGCCATGCTTTTAAATAAATTAACTTACAAGCAAGCTAAGTTTGTTTGGTCCCCAGATTGCGAGGCAAGTTTTCAAAAATTGAAATATATATTGTTCTCAACCACTATATTGGAATTTCCATCTGGCTCTGGTGGTTTGTGATTTATAGTGATGCATCCAAGTATGGGTTAGATTGTGTATTGATACCAAATGGTAAATTGATTGCTTATGCTTATGCTTATCCAACTCATGATTTAGAATTAGCTGCAGCTGTATTTGCCCTAAAATTATGAAGGCACTATTTATATGGAGAGCAATGTAAGGTATTTACTGATCACATGAGTTTAAAGTACTTATTTACTTAGAAGGAGCTAAATATGAGGCATGAGATGGCTGAAATCGATAAAAGATTATGATTTGGACCATTAGTTATCAGCCCAGAAAGCCAAATCAAGTTGTTGATGCCCTTAGTGGAATTGAGGATTGAGGATTTTGGAGAAGGACATACCCAAAATTGCTTTTAACTCGAGATACGGGCATTTTGAATTTGCCGTGATGCCGTTTGGATTGACAAATGCACCTGCTGCTTTCATGGATTTAATGCATAGGGTTTTTAACCCTTACCTAGATCAATTTGTGGTAGTCTTCACGGATGACATTTTAGTGTATTCTAAGAATGTGAAAGATCACGAGAAGCACTGGAGGATTGTTCTACAAACTCTAAGGGAGCACCAGTTGTATGCTAAGTTTAGCAAGTGCAAGTTCTGGTTGAGAGAAGTGACTTTCTTGGGACATATAATTTCTAAGGATGGGATTAAAGTGGATCCAACTAAAGTTGAAGCTGTTTCGAAATGGAAACGACCGGAAAACCCTACTGAGGTTCGAAGTTTTATTGGATTAGCAGGGTATTACCGGAGATTTATCCAAAATTTTTCTAGAATTGTTGGACCAATGATCGAGCTGACTAAGAAGAGTGGGAAGTTTATTTGGAGTCCTAAGTGCAAAGAGAGTTTTCAGGAATTGAAAAGACGCTTAACAAGAGCACCTGTATTAGCTCTTCCCAATGGAAAGGACAGCTTTGTGGTTTACACTAATACCTCTAAGGAAGGATTGGGATGTGTTTTGATGCAAAATGACATGGTGATAGCGTATGCCTCTAGGAAATTGAAACCGCATGAAGGGAATTATCCGACCCATGACTTGGAATTGGCGGCTGTAGTGTTTGCCTTAAAGAAATGGAGACACTATTTGTATGGAGTGATATTCGAGGTTTTTACTGATCATAAAAGCCTTAAGTATTTATTCTCACAAAAGGAACTAAATTTAAAGCAACGTAGATGGATGGAATTTCTGAAGGATTATGATTGTACAATTAAGTACCATCCAAGAAAGGCTAACGTGGTGGCAGATGCTCTGAGTCGTCAAGTACAAATGGCTGGATTGATAATTAGGGAACTACACTTGTTGGAGAAAATCAGTTATTGGAATCCTCGACTGAAACCGAGGAAAGTGATTTTGGGGAATATTGTAGTGAGTTCCACTTTGTTGGAACGTATCAAGGAATCTCAAGAAAAGGACACTGAAGTGCAGAAATGGTCGGAAAAGTTGAAAAAAGAGAAAAGCTGAATTTTAACTTGGGATCAAATGGTATATTGAGGTTTCGGAATCGAGTGGTCATACCAAACGATGAGGAACTTAAGAAGCAGATTTTAGAAGAGGCACACCGATCAAAGTTTATGGTACACCCTGGAGGGAATAAGATGTATCAAGATTTGAAGAGTCTCTATTGGTGGGAGAATATAAAGAAGAAAATTGCCCATTTTGTCCAGACCTGTTTGGTTTGTCAACAGGTCAAGACCGAACATCAGAAACCATCAGGACTTTTGCAACCTTTAAAAATACCTGAATGGAAATGGGAGGATCTCACCATAGATTTTGTATCAGGGTTACCGGGGACACAAAGTGGCCGTGATGTTATTTGGGTAATAGTGGATAGACTGACCAAATCAGTTCACTTTCTGCCAATTAACATGAAATACCCATTAGACAAGTTAGCTAAAATATACATGGATGAGATTATCAGGTTACAGGGAATTCCCGTGAGTATTGTGTCCGATAGGGACCCGAGATTTGTATCAAGGTTCTGGCAAAAGATGCAAGAGGCATTAGGGACTAAATTGAATTTTAGTACCACTTATCATCCTCAGACCGACGGGCAGTCTGAGAGGACAATCCAAACTCTTGAGGATATGTTGAGGAATTGTGTTCTAGATTTTGAGGAAAGTTGGAGTAAGTTTTTTACTTTGGTGGAGTATGCCTATAATAATAGTTTCCACCCCTCTATACAAATGGCCCCGTATGAAGCAATTTATGGTCGGAAATGTAGGTCTCCAATTTGTTGGGATGAAATAGGTGAACAGAAGATCTTAGACTCGACTATAGTGTCTTGGATTGAAGAAACTAATGAAAAGGTAAAGTTGGTACGCCAGAGAATTCAAACCGCACGGAGCCGTCAAAAGAGCTATACGGATAATCGGAGGAAGGATTTGGAATTTGCGGTTGGAGATCTAGTCTTTCTTAAGATTACGCCTTTGAAAGCAAGTTTGAAGTCTGGAAAGGGAAAGAAACTACAACCGAGATTTGTAGGACCCTATAAGGTTATCCAGCGCGTGGGACAGGTAGTGTACAAGTTAGAATTGCCACCGAATCTATCTCGAATTCACAATGTGTTCCATGGAGTCCTAAGTGCAAAGAGAGTTTTCAGGAATTGAAAAGCCGCTTAACCAGAGCACCTGTATTAGCTCTTCCCAATGGAAAGGACAGCTTTGTGGTTTACACTAATACCTCTAAGGAAGGATTGGGATGTGTTTTGATGCAAAATGACATGGTGATAGCGTATGCCTCTAGGAAATTGAAACCGCATGAAGGGAATTATCCGACCCATGACTTGGAATTGGCGGCTGTAGTGTTTGCCTTAAAGAAATGGAGACACTATTTGTATGGAGTGATATTCGAGATTTTTACTGATCATAAAAGCCTTAAGTATTTATTCTCACAAAAGGAAATAAATTTAAAGCAACGTAGATGGATGGAATTTCTGAAGGATTATGATTGTACAATTAAGTACCATCCAGGAAAGGCTAACGTGGTGGCAGATGCTCTGAGTCGTCAAGTACAAATGGCTGGATTGATAATTAGGGAACTACACTTGTTGGAGAAAATCAGTTATTGGAATCCTCGACTGAAACCGAGGAAAGTGATTTTGGGGAATATTGTAGTGAGTTCCACTTTGTTGGAACGTATCAAGGAATCTCAAGAAAAGGACACTGAAGTGCAGAAATGGTCGGAAAAGTTGAAAAAAGAGAAAAGCTGAATTTTAACTTGGGATCAAATGGTATATTGAGGTTTCGGAATCGAGTGGTCATACCAAACGATGAGGAACTTAAGAAGCAGATTTTAGAAGAGGCACACCGATCAAAGTTTATGGTACACCCTGGAGGGAATAAGATGTATCAAGATTTGAAGAGTCTCTATTGGTGGGAGAATATAAAGAAGAAAATTGCCCATTTTGTCCAGACCTGTTTGGTTTGTCAACAGGTCAAGACCGAACATCAGAAACCATCAGGACTTTTGCAACCTTTAAAAATACCTGAATGGAAATGGGAGGATCTCACCATAGATTTTGTATCAGGGTTACCGGGGACACAAAGTGGCCGTGATGTTATTTGGGTAATAGTGGATAGACTGACCAAATCAGTTCACTTTCTGCCAATTAACATGAAATACCCATTAGACAAGTTAGCTAAAATATACATGGATGAGATTATCAGGTTACAGGGAATTCCCGTGAGTATTGTGTCCGATAGGGACCCGAGATTTGTATCAAGGTTCTGGCAAAAGATGCAAGAGGCATTAGGGACTAAATTGAATTTTAGTACCACTTATCATCCTCAGACCGACGGGCAGTCTGAGAGGACAATCCAAACTCTTGAGGATATGTTGAGGAATTGTGTTCTAGATTTTGAGGAAAGTTGGAGTAAGTTTTTTACTTTGGTGGAGTATGCCTATAATAATAGTTTCCACCCCTCTATACAAATGGCCCCGTATGAAGCAATTTATGGTCGGAAATGTAGGTCTCCAATTTGTTGGGATGAAATAGGTGAACAGAAGATCTTAGACTCGACTATAGTGTCTTGGATTGAAGAAACTAATGAAAAGGTAAAGTTGGTACGCCAGAGAATTCAAACCGCACGGAGCCGTCAAAAGAGCTATACGGATAATCGGAGGAAGGATTTGGAATTTGCGGTTGGAGATCTAGTCTTTCTTAAGATTACGCCTTTGAAAGCAAGTTTGAAGTCTGGAAAGGGAAAGAAACTACAACCGAGATTTGTAGGACCCTATAAGGTTATCCAGCGCGTGGGACAGGTAGTGTACAAGTTAGAATTGCCACCGAATCTATCTCGAATTCACAATGTGTTCCATGGAGTCCTAAGTGCAAAGAGAGTTTTCAGGAATTGAAAAGCCGCTTAACCAGAGCACCTGTATTAGCTCTTCCCAATGGAAAGGACAGCTTTGTGGTTTACACTAATACCTCTAAGGAAGGATTGGGATGTGTTTTGATGCAAAATGACATGGTGATAGCGTATGCCTCTAGGAAATTGAAACCGCATGAAGGGAATTATCCGACCCATGACTTGGAATTGGCGGCTGTAGTGTTTGCCTTAAAGAAATGGAGACACTATTTGTATGGAGTGATATTCGAGATTTTTACTGATCATAAAAGCCTTAAGTATTTATTCTCACAAAAGGAAATAAATTTAAAGCAACGTAGATGGATGGAATTTCTGAAGGATTATGATTGTACAATTAAGTACCATCCAGGAAAGGCTAACGTGGTGGCAGATGCTCTGAGTCGTCAAGTACAAATGGCTGGATTGATAATTAGGGAACTACACTTGTTGGAGAAAATCAGTTATTGGAATCCTCGACTGAAACCGAGGAAAGTGATTTTGGGGAATATTGTAGTGAGTTCCACTTTGTTGGAACGTATCAAGGAATCTCAAGAAAAGGACACTGAAGTGCAGAAATGGTCGGAAAAGTTGAAAAAAGAGAAAAGCTGAATTTTAACTTGGGATCAAATGGTATATTGAGGTTTCGGAATCGAGTGGTCATACCAAACGATGAGGAACTTAAGAAGCAGATTTTAGAAGAGGCACACCGATCAAAGTTTATGGTACACCCTGGAGGGAATAAGATGTATCAAGATTTGAAGAGTCTCTATTGGTGGGAGAATATGAAGAAGAAAATTGCCCATTTTGTCCAGACCTGTTTGGTTTGTCAACAGGTCAAGACCGAACATCAGAAACCATCAGGACTTTTGCAACCTTTAAAAATACCTGAATGGAAATGGGAGGATCTCACCATAGATTTTGTATCAGGGTTACCGGGGACACAAAGTGGCCGTGATGTTATTTGGGTAATAGTGGATAGACTGACCAAATCAGTTCACTTTCTGCCAATTAACATGAAATACCCATTAGACAAGTTAGCTAAAATGTACATGGATGAGATTATCAGGTTACAGGGAATTCCCGTGAGTATTGTGTCCGATAGGGACCCGAGATTTGTATCAAGGTTCTGGCAAAAGATGCAAGAGGCATTAGGGACTAAATTGAATTTTAGTACCACTTATCATCCTCAGACCGACGGGCAGTCTGAGAGGACAATCCAAACTCTTGAGGATATGTTGAGGAATTGTGTTCTAGATTTTGAGGAAAGTTGGAGTAAGTTTTTTACTTTGGTGGAGTATGCCTATAATAATAGTTTCCACCCCTCTATACAAATGGCCCCGTATGAAGCAATTTATGGTCGGAAATGTAGGTCTCCAATTTGTTGGGATGAAATAGGTGAACAGAGATCTTAGACTCGACTATAGTGTCTTGGATTGAAGAAACTAATGAAAAGGTAAAGTTGGTACGCCAGAGAATTCAAACCGCACGGAGCCGTCAAAAGAGCTATACGGATAATCGGAGGAAGGATTTGGAATTTGCGGTTGGAGATCTAGTCTTTCTTAAGATTATGCCTTTGAAAGCAAGTTTGAAGTCTGGAAAGGGAAAGAAACTACAACCGAGATTTGTAGGACCCTATAAGGTTATCCAGCGCGTGGGACAGGTAGTGTACAAGTTAGAATTGCCACCGAATCTATCTCGAATTCACAATGTGTTCCATGTGTCTATGCTTAAGAAGTATCTTCCAGACCCCTCTCACATTTTGCAACCAGAAAGTATTGAAATTGATGAGACATTGACATATGAGGAGAAACCAGTGAAGCTTCTGGATAGGAAAGTGAAGGAATTGAGAAATAAACAGATACCGTTGGTGAAAGTTCTTTGGAAGAACCATGGGCTAGAAGAAGCGACTTGGGAGGTTGAAGAAGCAATCTGAGAGAAGTATCCAGACCTGTTCACCAACCAAGATAAATTTCGAGGACGAAATTTTTTTAAGGGGGAGAGGATGTGAGAACCCACAAAAATTTAATATTTTAAATTCTATTTTGAGCATTATTTAAATATTTAATTGCTCATTTATTCCGAATATTATTTTCTAACCTCATTAGATCTAAATACATGGAATTATAGTTTCATTATATTTTTAAAGTGACTTCTTTCAAAAATTAATTTTGGAAGCTCGTTAAGTGAAAATAGCGAATATGCGATTGGAATCAATAATCAATTCGAGAATACAATAAGTTTGGAAAATTAGAGACTTACGCAGTTGTCCTGCAATAGGTAATTTTAGGTTTAAGTACTCAAGTGATAGTTATTAGTACCATCGTTATAAGAATTTCTTGGAGATTGCACTTTATCGCACCTAAATTGGAAATACGCGTTTCCACACGCGCGATTTAATTGAGGGACTCTAGACCCTTATTTTGGGACAATTAAGAGTGAATAATATTTATATGAATATAAGTACATTAGAGGTTTAGTGCACTAGAGAAACAAACACGAGAGAAATCGAGTACAAAACGCGCGCGTACACGTGCGAAGAAGAGTTGACTTTGGGACAATTGTGGACCACACATTTAAAAGTTCCTTTGGATGCTACTTTTGGACAAACACTCTCCCTCTTCTCTCTCATTTTGGCCAGCCACCCCAAAGAGTTAAGAACCAAACTTGCTCCATCACTTTCTACTCCAAAATCTTGCACAAATCATCAACCAAATCAAACCAAATTTGAATTACATCTAGTTGAACACTCGGAGATTGTATCTAGCTAAAAAAATGGGAGCTTTTCACGGTTTTCTTGGAGCAAGGGGGGACCGAAAATTCTGTTTAAACTCACCAAACCAAGTAAGTAACGATCAACTCTTAAATTCTTGTTTTATGAGAGTAGTAATGCACATTTAAGAGCATGCATGCATATGGGTAGCTTGGATATGTTGAAAAATGGTTGTGTGGGCTCTATGAACTCCCACCTTGGATATATGGACTGATTTGGTGATTGATGATGAAAATAATGTTGGTTTAGTGCTTATTATACTGGAAATAAGTGATGCTATGAGTAAAAACTCAAATGAGGTGCAATGGGAAAAACTGACCATTTTACCCCTGTTATGTTCACTCACTTTGATGTAAAATTTTGATGTTCTAATGGTTTGGTTATGTTGTTTACATGTTCTATTGAGTTTTTAAAAAGTTTCACTGAAAGATAACTTGATTTGGTCACCCAAATATTGGATTTACGAAAGCTTAGAAACCTGGAAACTAATCCCGTATTCACCCAAGCAGTATTTTTGTTTCGGCTATATCTTTTTACTCCGATGTCGGAATTGAGTACCGTTTATGGCCCTGGAAAATAAACATTCTCAGATTTCTATTGGTATAAAATGCACATCCTAGTTCCATATGTGCGAGCCAAACCACTTGTTTGAAATTTGCTGTCCTATTTCGTTTGTTCACTACAAGGCAGAACATAAACTGTATTTGAGGCTCAAATGTGAGTTAGTTGTGGATGGATTTTGAAAATTGTTTCTTCTAAGAAATTGTAGATTAATGAAATTTTTTTCCAACGCCATCAACCACGTTCAATTCCGAGTTGAATTGAGTGATTTGTGGCCATATTTCGAAACTGACTTCTTGAAGGAAAACTCTCCCTTTTGGGCAGAATTGTTGCTAAACTCGAGTGAGACTTGTTAGGTTGAGATTTTTGGTGTTAATCACCATTGAACATATCTTGGATGTTTAATAAACATTGTCTATTAAAATGTACCATGTTTTCAAGGATTTCATGTGGCCAAAAGCCTAGAAAAGGACATTTTGTATACAAGGCAGTTTTGCCTTGAAATTTTGGAAACTTGGGTGATTTAGTTAACCAACTTTCCGTGCTTATTTATCCATGAAATTTGGCAGAGATATAGTCCTTATATGGTAGTATCATACTGCTAATTTGGTGCTAATCCGATGCCGTTTCATTGCCTAACTAAATTTCCAAAATGCATGACTTGACTTTAGAAAATCCTTGTTTAACAAAGAAGTTTGAGTAACTTTGAGCTACCATATCTTGGTGCTCAAAATCTCAATTCTCATTCCGCTTGTTCTATTCTAAACTTGGATTGCAACGCTAATAGAGTTTCAAATTTCAAAGGCTAGTTCAAATTGAACGAATTTTGCCGAATTTTCAAAGTTGGCCGAAAACCAACTTAAATCTGTCTTGATAACGCAAGTTGTCAACTTCAAGCCAAAGTTTAAATGCCTTTCACTTGGATTCATGAAAAGATGTCTTCTAGAAACTTTTAGTACTTTGAAAGATGTTTCCAATGGTACCAAGTTTTCTAATTTTGGACAGTCAAGGAGTGAGTTATGATTTTTCAAAAAATTGCACCAAAAATTTGAAAATTTGCAATCATTTGAAAGAAATTCGCGCGGGAACTGTTCACCAAAATCCGGCTTTGAATCCGACTAGTTCTTGGCCAGATAGGCAACCGGATTGGTGAAGGGATTTGAAAAAAATGGAGGTTGCTCTCTACCTCCAATTCGGCCAGGAATCCGGCCGGATTGTGATGTCATCTGCCCTCTTCTGAATTCGGTCGTTTGTTTTGAGATTTATTTGCTTGCACTTGTTTCCGTCCAATGATTTCATAGATGATGATTCGTTTGCTCGAGTCTCGTAACCCTTTGGAGCTCGATTTTCAAAAGAACACTAGACCGATTTTTAAGATATTTTCTAAGTTCGTACTAGTGTACGACATTCCTCATTGTTTGAGAATTATCAGAAATAGTCATTATTAATTGCTCAGGCACACAAGATGACCTTCAAGAAGATCCTACAGTGAAGGCCTAAACCTCAGAGGGACATTTCTTCCTCCTTACTTATATTGGTGAGTGTCAAGTGCATGAATACTTGATACATGTTTAATTGTTATAATCGTTTGGAGATTTTGAAAATGGAGGCAAGTGTGTACTTTATCGCACTCGTTCTTATTTGAAATGAATGACTCATGACTCAAATGAAATGAATGAATTATGAATGACTCGTGCTTGGCATACTCGAGGAGTATCGCCTAATAAATGTCTTGCGGGACCGGGAGGTGAACGGTGGACGGAGGAAAGTAAGTGGTGATCTACGGAATGGAAATACCTATCCGGTTGATGGAGTGTCATCGCGGGGAGGCATACGATTGACATTGGCAAAACAAGTGGAAACTAGCTCCTGAGATCTCCGATATCCTTGAATTGTTTCTGTTTTCTTTTTTTTTCATTCGAATTGTTATTTATTGCAATATTGTTTCTTTACTTGTTAAATTGGGATTGTTACTTGCATAATGTGCTTGCATGTGTGTTCTTGGCTTCACGAGCATTTTTTTCACCCTGTAGATTTGTTTTCCTTAACAGAATGTGGGCTTGGAATGAGATTTGGAGGAATTTCTCTTTTGTGTACTCCTGTAATAGGGTTCCAACTCTTTTGTCTAGACTTCTGGCTATTGTATATGTTGGGTTGTATTATGGATACCTGATGCAAGGATTAGATGATTGTTATATATCGTTAAGTTTGAATGCTTCAGCACTAATTGTATTCATTCATCTGGTTGATGGCTTCTAGCACCGCTATAAGCTTGGATAGAATTTGCTTGAGTCTTGGCGAGAGGTGGGCAGGCGTTCCGCGGATACCCTTTGGTTCGCCTTAGGGAGAAGTGGGGGTGTCACAATTGGTATCAAAGCGCTAGGTTAGAGATCTATATGGGAGACATATTAGATACTCTACCCTTAAGACCTGAGACCGGAAAACTAAGTTATATCTTAAGTGGTACTTGGGGCAAACTAGTGACAAGGTTAGGCATGCATAAGAGGCATCCGAACGAGTTAGTGATTATGTTCCTAACCCGAAAAGTGTGATTATTTTGAAGGGATGGATAATGGAAATGGGACTCCGGCAGCTAACGGGAATGGCCATGCTAATGGTCACGTTGAGCCACCTAAGCCTATTTACTACCAATCCCTTGGTGGAGCGGCTCGAGTGCGCTACTCACCCTCTAGTAGCTACCATCGATGTTCGTGTAGGTTGACTTCTGCCTACCCGAACTACGTTGTATTGGCCTTGGACGACGAGCGTCGTCAGTTGGTGAATGCCAACTTGGACTTGCAGGCAGAGGTGGATGAGTTGAGACAGATGGTTAGCGCTCAGGGAGAGAGGATTGTGGAGCTTGAGGAGGTTATAGAGGGAGAGGTGGCCACATCTGCGGTTGTTCGTGAGGAGTTCCAGAGTACTAGGGCTAGACTTACTAGTTTGAGGAAGGAGATCCGTGATCGAGTTTCCAGGATCTTGACTGATGCTACTAGGCTAGTAGATGAGGCGATGGATATAGTCCAAAGCTCTGATGAGGAGGAGGAGGATCCGAAGAAGGATACTGAGGAGGATCCCACCCGGTAGTCCTACTGTGGACTAGACCCTAGTGATTGACCTTTTGACTCTTTTGATCCATTTGACTAGTACAGTTAGGATTAGCAGGGGTGATGCTAAGTGCTGCGGCCATTGTATTTTGCATGACTGTGTGGCCTACTCTTGAGGCACTTGCTTTTACTTTAGTCTTCTGTGACTAAAAGTACTCTTGTGGCACCTGTGTGCCATATTTTTGTGACTACCCCATGACTTGCTAATTGTATGAACTTGGCATGCTAATGAATGTAAATTATTGTTATTTCCAATGTTTTCTTTATTGGTTCTTGCTTTCTGCTTTGAATCGCATAATTGATTTATTTCTTGCACTAGGCACGCCTAGGTTATGGAAGGACTAAGACGTGGTCAAGATCGTGGGCGAGGGACTAGACAGGCCCAAACTCAAAGGGATGACCAGGGATCGGGAACTGGACCGACCCAAGGACAGGAAAACATTGAGAATAATCAAGTGTCTACTGCCATTAATAGGATGAATGATATCCTAGAGCGCTTAGCTGAGAGACCAGGTCCTGGACCGTTCAACCAACCTGGGGGTCAGGAAAGAGGAGAGGATAGAGCCTTAGAGAGATTCTTAAAGTTCAACCCGCCTAAGTTTCTTGGAGAACCTGATCCTGAAATAGCAAAAAATTGGTTAGAGAGGATGACCAACATATTCGCCGCCCTAGACTACACTGAGGATAGGCGAGTGAATTTTGCTGCTTTCCAATTTGAGGGAGTAGCTCGTGCTTGGTGGGATATGATAAAAGAAAAATGGGAGAGAGCTCAAACCCCTTGGACTTGGGAGAGTTTCACGAGGGAATTTGATGAAAAGTTTCTTCCACCATTGATTCAAGAAAAGAAAGAGGATGAATTTATCAAGTTGAAACAAGGAGCTCTTACTGTGGCAGAGTATAAGGGGAAATTTACTAAACTTTCTAAGTATGCTCCCGAGCTAGTAGTCAATGAACGGAAGAGGATTAGGCGGTTTGTACAAGGACTTAACGTGAAAATTCAGGAGGGCTTGCCCGCCGTCCAAATTTCTACCTTTACTGAGGCTTTAGAGAAAGCACAAAGGGTTGAGAGTGTAAGACTACAAGTAAGGGACTTTCACTATAGAAAAAGGAATTTTCTAGCCATACTTCTGGATAGGCTAGTAAGGATGCATAGTCTTTCAAAATAGGAAGAGGAATGGGAGGAACAAGAACTGCTGGAGCCTTGAGGGGAGCTTTAGCTAGAGGAGATCGTAGTGGACCGACCCAAGCTAGGGGAGCGCCATCTACTGGTTCGGCTGTGACTCCTCAAGTTACATGTGGGTATTGTGGTAAATCCAACCACTTTGAAAATGACTGCTGGAGGAAGTTAGGGAAATGTTTGTTTTGTGGTAGTGCTGAGCATCAAGTCGCCAACTGTCCGAAATCGCCAAAAACAGGAGGTAACCCTCAAAGACCAGAAAAGTCAACTTCTAAGCAGACCAGTGTCGGAGGAAGTCGATCGAAAGTACCAGTTAGGGTTTATGCACTAGATTATCAGCAAATCCCCGAAGCGACGGAAGTGGTGGAAGGTACGATTCCGATCTTTCATCATTTAGCTAAAGTTTCAATTGATCCGGGTGCCACACATTCTTTTCTAAACCCTAATTTCATGAGTGGTATAGATTTGGAACAAATTAAGTTACCGTATGACTCGAAAGTTAAAACACCTATTGAGGATCAAAATTTAATTGCTAACCTGGTGTATAGAGACTGTGAAGTCTATGTTGGGGAGAGGAAATTATTGGCCGACCTGATAAATTTAGCAATTAAGGGATATGATGTGATTTTAGGAATAGATTGGCTAGCCCGTTATAATGCCCAGTTGAACTGTCGAACAATGATTGTAGAATTGTGCATTCTAGAGGAGGCAACCCTAAAGTTGAATGTAAGGGGTAAATTAGCTTCGTCTGCACTTATCTCAGGGATTCGGGCTAGAAAATTACTAAGTAAAGGAGGTCAAGGGTATTTCATTTTTCTTATTAACACCCCTAGTGATAAAGTAAATTTGGAAGACATGCCTGTAGTAAAGGACTTTTCAGATGTATTTACTGAAGAGTTAGAGCCTTTACCCCCGGAACGGGAAATAGCTTTTAAGATTGATGTATCTCCGGGAGTAGAACCTATCTCTAAGACACCATATCGGATGGCACCAGCGGAATTGAAGGAGTTGAAATTACATCTACAGGACTTGTTGGAAAGGGGTTTTATAAAGGTGAATGATTCTCCGTGGGGAGTCTCGGTTTTGTTCGTACAAAAGAAGGATGGGAGTTTGGAGCTATGTATAGGCTATAGAGGCTTGAATGATGTCAATATTCTCGAAAATGGATTTGAGACAGGGTTATTATCAATTGAGCATTTTGGAGAAGGACATACCCAAAACTGCTTTTAACTTAAGATACGGGCATTTTGAATTTGCCGTGATGCCGTTTGGGTTGACAAATGCACCTGCTGCTTTCATGGATTTAATGCATAGGGTTTTTAACCCATACCTAGATCAATTTGTGGTAGTCTTCACTGATGACATTTTAGTGTATTCTAAGAATGGGAAAGATCACGAGAAGCACTGGAGGATTGTTCTGCAAACTCTAAGGGAGCACCAGTTGTATGCTAAGTTTAGCAAGTGCGAGTTTTGGTTGAGAGAAGTGACTTTCTTGGGACATATAATTTCTAAGGATGGGATTAAAGTGGATCCAGCTGAAGTTGAAGCTGTTTCGAAATGGAAACGACCGGAAAACCCTACTGAGGTTCGAAGTTTTATTGGATTAGCAGGGTATTACCGGAGATTTATCCAAGATTTTTTAGAATTGCTGGACCAATGACCGAGCTGACTAAAAAGAGTAGGAAGTTTATTTGGAGTCCTAAGTGCCAAGAGAGTTTTCAAGAATTGAAAAGACGCTTAACCAGAGCACCTGTATTAGCTCTACCCAATGGAAATGATAGCTTTGTGGTTTACATTGATGACTCTAAGGAAGGATTGAGATGTGTTTTGATGCAAAATGATAAGGTGATAGCGTATGCCCCTAGGAAATTGAAACCGCATGAAGGGAATTATCCGACTCATGACTTGGAATTGGCGGCTGTAGTGTTTGCCTTAAAGAAATGGAGACACTATTTGTATGGAGTGATATTCGAGGTTTTTACTGATCATAAAAGCCTTAGGTATTTATTCTCACAAAAGGAACTAAATTTAAGGCAACATAGATGGATGGAATTTCTGGAGGATTATGAATGTATAATTGTGACGCCCCGAAAAGTATAAGTGTGAGAGCCTGTAATTTTGTTTTAAAGTACTCGATTTTATTTTTTTTATAATTGCACGTTTTTCCACATTTTATTGATGTGAGAAATTGGGAAAATAATTTTTATGAGTAAATATAGTTTTTGGATGATTTTTCTAGTATCGGATAGTTTTTGAACAATTAAGAGCATATACCGGACGTGGGACCCACTAGTGCGAAAAGTTCGGAAAAATTCGGCCAACTAGGTTAAGTTTTGGATACTGGAATTAATTTATCGGGTGTTAAGAGATAAGTAGAGGATGCTAAGTGGATTGGTATGAGAGAGACAAAAGTTAGGCAAGCATTAAATTAAGTGACAAGTGTCACTTGGCTATTGGGTGGACCATTTGACTACTATTCCATGTCTTACCAATTGACTTAAATAACTAAAAATTCACCAAAATTCCTCATTTTTGTCTTCCTCTTGGCCGACTTCTTCAAGGCAAGAAAAGAAAGAAAACTCTTCAATTTTTGGCTTCAATCTTGCTCAAGTTCAACAATCTAACCATTTAATCTTGCAATCTCTCCATAAAACCTCTTCACTTAGTGTTTGTGAGTTGATTTGTGGAGTTATTTGGAAAGCTAAGAGAACCTATTGCTCCCTCTCTCTTGTTTCTAAGGTGAGTTGTGAAGAACCACCCTCCTCCCTTAATTGATGCTTAAATCATGATTAGTGGTAGTATGAGATGCAAGTTTATGGATTATTTCTTGATTTGTGGTTGAAGTGATGAAGTTTTATTATTTTTGGGGATTTTTCTGTTTTAATATGAGCATGATTGTGTGGCTATCTATGATGATTGGAAATGGTATATAATGACTCTAGGAGGTGGGAAAAGTGGTTAATTGCAACCAATTTCTGTTTTGGAAGAAATTTTGGAAAGTTAGGGTTATGATGAATACATTCTGCCCGAATTTATAGCTCCTAGTTATAAGCCGAATTGGCCTTGGCTTAAAACATGAAAGTTGTAGGGAATGACATTTTAGAGGTGCCTACAAAATTTCAGGTCAATCGGAGTAGCGTAGAATGAGAAAAGTCGAAATTACCCTTGCTGTTCTGGTTCTATCCGAATGTAGGAATTGCGCCTGTAATTGGTTGTTTTGGTTGGAATTGCTTCAGAATTGGTTGTTGAGGCCTTCTGATGAATTTTATCCCTGTTTCTTAGCTTTCAGCTGGTTTTGGAATTTCTGGATTTGGACTTGGATAGCCTAATTTATGATGTTTCCGCTAGAATGCGTTTTGTGAATCTGTTTTTGGGATTCTGGTGTAGTACCTTGCAGTTTTGACCTGGTTACACTCGAAACTGGGTTGAGTGACCTTGTGCAATATTGTAGCCCTATCTCTTAGCTTCGAAACGGTGTATCTTGCACCTTCATCCGACAATCGTAGCGCCTTTGTTGCCATTACCGCAAAATGACGTCAAAAACTATTTTTTTCAGGGTTAAAGCTAAATCATTTCCGGATTTTTCCTGGTTTACTCTAGTGCTTATACATTCTTATGGAGCCCTATTTTGGAGGTATTTGGAATTGGTTTATGACTTGTAATCGAGTCTTATTGTGCTTGTTGGAATATTTTAGAGCTTGAATTGTACTTGTACTATTGGGAGCCTATTGAACGGCCGTTGTGAAGAATTTATATTTCGTGTGACTTTGGGACTGGCTGAGGAAATAATGAAGCCATGATGGCTGGAAAAGTTAGCAAATTCAGGGGAAGTGCTGTTCGAACTTTGAAGGGATTTGTTTGCATTGAGTTTGTGATCTTAGACTTGGATTTGAGCAAGGCAATGTTATATGATGGATGATTTCTGAGCCATGGAGGTGAGTGACCTCAAACTATTTCTAAAGTTATTTATGAACCGTTTCCTGCATTATTTACTTTTGAACTGTTTCCAAAGTTACTTTTGAACTGTTTTCTTGCATATCATGCGTGCTTACATGTGAGTGTTCCTTGTTTGTTAAATGCTTCTTGACTTCATAACTGTAGTATTGATTGATAATGTGTTAAGTGCTTTTAATGATTTCCAAAACGAGCTTTCTAGGCGAGGGTGTACTTTATCGCACTCGACCTAAATAACTGTGCAATTTTCAAGGATTTAATAATTTAAATGCTAGTTGCGCATGAATGTAAGCCTTTTGGCTGAACTGGCCACTGCCCCTTGTTACCGATCGACTCGAGCCAGAAGCGGACTCGATCGGGCGATATGGTGACCTGGGTGAACGTTTTGGTATACTCGAGTATTACCTTTGTAGGTTGGTGGAGGTTGGTGGAGCCTGGACAATGTCCAGGAAAGGGTGAATGAAATGAACAAATGAACGAACAAACGAGGGTTTATTCACAAAATGAAATTTTCAAATAATTGGAGGAGTAAGGGGAAATGGCAGGAGAACGAGCGAGCGCGCGAATATTTGGCTCCATGTGGGCCCGTATCCTTTTCATGAATGTTACTATCGCTTTCCATTTTAAATATTTCTTGAATTACTGATACTCCATATTTAACGTTTTGTAAATGTTGTAATTGTTTCTGGCCTTATCATTTGAATTATGACATCATTGATTTATGACATCATTGAAATGAACTATTGTTAAACCGATTTGATTACTGATTTTACTGGTTACTCGCTGAGCTTCTAGCTCACCCCAAAAATATTTTATTCCCCTCCACAGGGCTCAAGGCGAAGGAAGGCTTGTAGTACTTATTCCTGTGATCGGATGAATTATCTCATGTGTACTTTGAATTTGGACTTCCTCTTGTATAATAGTTGGATCATGGATCAGAGTGGCGCAGTGGAAGCATGGACGCTTCGCTATTGGATATGTAATTAGTGGAGAATTTGATGTAATATTTGAGATTTATCTTGTAATTCATTTGAGTTATATTGAGATTTATCTTATATTTGTTTGAGGACTGTAGTGAGCGACTGAGTCCCGACGAGAGCTGGGCAGCTGGCCCGCCGAACCCTCTGGTTTGCCTTAGGGGGAGGTGGGGCCGTCACAATAATTAAGTACCATCTAGGAAAGGCCAACATGGTAGCCGATGCTTGGAGTCATCAAGTACAAATGGCTGGATTGATGATTAGGGAACTACACTTGTTGGAGGAAGTCAGTTATTGGAATTCTCGACTGGAACTGAGGATAGTAATTTTGGGTAATATTGTAGTGAGTTCCACTTTGTTGGAACGTATCAAGGAATCTCAAGAAAAGGACACTGAAGTGTAGAAATGGCCAGAAAAGTTGAAAAAAGAGAAAAGTCGGATTTTAACTTGGGATCAAATGGTATATTGAGGTTTCGGAATCGGGTGATGGTGCCAAACGATGAGGAACTTAAGAAAGAGATTTTAGAAGAGGCAGACCGATCAAAGTTTACGGTACACCCTGGAGGGAATAAGATGTATCAAGATTTGAAGAGTCTCTATTGGTGGGAGAATATGAAGAAGGAAATTGCCCATTTTGTCCAGACCTGTTTGGTTTGTCAACAGGTCAAGGCCGAACATCAGAAACCATCAGGACTTTTGCAACCTTTAGAAATACCTGAATGGAAATGGGAGGATATCACCATGGATTTTGTATTAGGGTTACCGAGGACACAAAGAGGCCATGATGCTATTTGGGTAATAGTGGATAGACTGACCAAATCAACTCACTTTCTGCCAATTAACATGAAATACCCATTAGAGAAGTTAGCTAAGATGTACATGGATGAGATTATCAGGTTACATGGAATTCCCGTGAGTATTGTGTCCGATAGGGACCCGAGATTTGTATCAATGTTCTAGCAAAAGATGCAAGATGTGTTAGTGACTAAATTGAATTTTAGTAGCACTTATCATCCTCAGATCGACGGGCAGTCTGAGAGGACAATCCAAACTCTTGAGGATATGTTGAGGACTTGTGTTCTGGATTTTGAGCAAAGTTGGAGTAAGTTTTTGACTTTGGTGGAGCCTAAAATAATAGTTTCCACTCCTCTATACAAATGGCCCCGTATGAAGCACTTTATGGTCAGAAATGTAGGTCTCCAATTTTTTGGGATGGAATAGGTGAACAGAAGATCTTAGACCCGACTACAGTGTCTTGGATTGAAAAAGTTAATGAAAAGGTAAAGTTGGTACACTGGAGAATTCAAACCGCACAAAGCCGTCAAAAAAGCTATGCGGATAATCGGAGGAAGGATTTGGAATTTGCGGTTGGAGATCTAGTTTTTCTTAAGATTACGCCTTTAAAAGCAAGTTTGAAGTCTAGAAAGGAAAAGAAACTACAACCAAGGTTTGTAGGACCCTATGAGGTTATCCAGCGCGTGGGACAGGTAGCGTACAAGTTAGAATTACCACCGAGTCTATCTCGAATTCACGATGTGTTCCATGTGTCTATACTTAAGAAGTATCATCCAGACCCCTCTCACATTTTGCAACCAGAAAGTATTGAAATTGATGAGACTTTGACCTATGAGGAGAAACCAGTGAAGCTTCTGGATAGGAAAGTGAAGGAATTGAGAAATAAATAGATACCGTTGGTGAAAGATTTTTCGAAGAACCATGAGTTAGAAGAAGCGACTTGGGAGTTCGAAGAAGCAATTCGAGAGAAGTATCCAGACCTATTCACCAACCAAGGTAAATTTCGAGGACGAAATTTTCTTAAGGGGTAGAGGATGTGAGAACTCACAAAAATTTAATATTTTAAATTCTATTTTGAGCATTATTTAAATATTTAATTGCCCATTTATTCCGAAATTATTTTCTAATCTCATTAGACCTAAATACATGGAATTATAGGTTCATTATATTTTTAAAGTGGCTTGTTTCAAAAATTAATTTTGGAAGCTCGTTAAGTGAAAATAACAAATACGCGATTGAAATCAATAATCGATTCGAGGATACAATAAGCTTGGAAAATTAGAGATTTACGCAGTGGTCCTACAATAGGTAATTTTAGGTTTAAGTACTCAAGTGATAGTTATTAGTACCATCGTTATAAGAATTTCTTGGAGATTGCACTTTATCGCACATAAATTGGAAATACGCGTTTTCACAGACGCGATTTAATTGAGAGACTCTAGACACTTATTTTGAGACAATTAAGAGTGAATAATATTTATATGAATATAAGTACATTAGAGGTTTAGTGCACTAGAGAAACAAACTCGAGAGAAATCGAGTACTAAAGCCGCGCGTGCACACGCGAAGAAGAGTTGACTTTGGGGCAATTGTGGACCACACACTTAAAGCTTCCTTTGGATGCTACTTTTGGACAAACACTCTCCCTCTTCTCTCTCATTTTGGCCAGCCACCCCAAAGAGCTAAGAACCAAACTTGCTCCATCACTTTCTACTCCAAAATCTTGCACAAATCATCAACCAAATCAAACCAAATTTGAACTACATCTAGTTGAACACTTGGAGATTGTATCTAGCTAAAAAAATGGGAGCTTTTCACGGTTTTCTTGGAGCAAGGGGGGACCGAAAATTCTGCTTAAGCTCACCAAACCAAGTAACGATCAACTCTTAAATTCTTGTTTTATGAGAGTAGTAATGCACATTTAAGAGCATGCATGCATATGGGTAGCTTGGATATGTTGAAAAATGGTTGTGTGGGCTCTATGAACTCCCACCTTGGATATATGGACTGATTTGGCGATTGATGATGAAAATAATGTTGGTTTAGTGCTTATTATACTAGAAATGAGTGATGATATGAGTAAAAACTCAAATGAGGTGCAATGGGAAAAAGTGACCATTTTACCCCTGTTATGTTCATGCACTTTGATGTAAAATTTTGAGGTTCTAATGGCTTGGTTGTATTGTTTACATTTTATATTGAGTTTGTAAAAAGTTTCATTGAAAGATAACTTGATTTGGTCACCTAAATGTTGGATTTACGAAAGCTTAGAAACCTGGAAACTAATCCCGTATTCACCCAGGCAGTGTTTTTGTTTCGACTATATCTTTTTACTCCGATGTCGGAATCAAGTGTCGTTTGTGGCACTGGAAACTAGACATTCTCAGCTTTCTATTGGTATAAAATGTAACTCTGGTTCCACTTGTACGAGCCAAACCACTTGTTTGAAATTTACTGTCCTGTTTCGTTTGTTCACTACAGGGCAGAACATGAACTGTATATTGAGGCTCAAATGTGATTAGTTGTAGATGGATTTTGAGAATGGTTTCTTCTGAGAAATTATAGATTAATGAAAGTGTTTTCCAACGCCACCAACCACATTCAATTTCGAGTTGAACTGAGTGATTTGTGGCCGTATTTCGAAACCGACTTCTTGAAGGAAAACTCTCCCTTTTGGGCAGAATTGTTGCTAAACTCGAGTGAGACTTGTTAGGTTGAGATTTTTGGTGTTAATCACCATCGAACATATTTTGGATGTTTAATAAACATTGTCTATTAAAATGTACCATGTTTTCAAGGATTTCATGTGGCCAAAAGCCTAGAAAAGGACATTTTGTATACAAGGCAGTTTTGCCTTGAAATTTTGGAAACTTGGGTGATTTAGTTAACCAACTTTCCGTGCTTATTTATCCATGAAATTTGGCAGAGATATAGTCCTTATATGGTAGTATCATACTGCTAATTTGGTGCTAATCCGATGTCGTTTCATTGCCTAACTAAATTTCGAAAATGCATGACTTGACTTTAGAAAACCCTTGTTTAACAAGGAAATTTGAGTAATTTTGAGCTACCATATCATGGTACACAAAACCTCAATTCTTATTCCGCTTGTTCTATTCCAAACTTGGATTGTAACCCTAAAAGGGTTTCAAATTTCAAAGGCTTGTTCGAATTGAATGAATTTTGCCGAATTTTCAAAGTTGGCCGAAAACCAACTTAAATCTGTCTTGATAACGCAAGTTGTCAACTTCAAGCCAAAATTTAAATGCCTTTCACTTGGATTCACAAAAAGATGTCTTCTAGAAACTTTTAGTACATTGAAAGATGTTTCCAACGGTACCAAGTTTTCTAATTTTGGACAATCAGGGAGTGAGTTATGATTTTTCAAAGAATTGCACCAAAAAATGAAAATTTGTGATCATTTGAAAGAAATTCGCACAGGAACTGTTCACCAGAATCCGGCCTTGAATCCGGCCAGTTCTTGGCCAGATAGATGACCGGATTGGTGAAGGGATTTGAAAAAAATGGAGGTTGCTCTCTGCCTCCAATCCGGCCAGGAATCCGGCCGGATTGTAACGTCATCCGCCTTCTTCCGAATTCGGTCGTTTATTTTGAGATTTATTTGCTTGCACTTGTTTCCGTCCAATGATTTCATGGATGAGGATTCATTTGCTCGAGTCTCGTAACCCTTTGGAGCTCGATTTTGAAAAGAAAACTATACCGATTTTTAAGATATTTTCTAAGTTCGTACTAGTGTGCGACATTCCTCATTGTTTGAGAATTATCAGTAATAGTCATTATTAATTGCTCAAGCACACAAGAAGACCTTCAAGAGGATCCTACAGTGAAGGCCTAAACCTCAGAGGGACATTTCTTCCTCATTACTTATATTGATGAGTGTCAAGTGCATGAATATTTGATACATGCTTATTTGTTATAATCGTTTGGAGATTTTGAAAATGGAGGCGAATGTGTACTTATCGCACTCGTTCTTATTTGAAATAAATGACTCATGATTCAAATGAAATGAATGACTTAATTGAATGAAATGAGATGATTGAATGATTGAATGAAATAAAATGGTATGCTATGGCTGCATACGTCGTTGGAGTGAATCTCCTCGACTCTCAAATGTAAATTGGGGATGCCCAAACTCATAAGCCGACCTTGGACTCGAGCCAGCATGGGCTTGGTCGGGAACCTTGGCGAGCCATGAGATATTGAAGCTCGACCTAATGAGAGGTCTTGCTTGGCATACTCGAGAAGTATCGCCTAATAAATGTCTTGCGGGTCTGGAAGGTGAACGGTGGACGGAGGAAAGTAAGAGGTGATCTACGGAATGGAAATACCGACCCGGTTGATGGAGTGTCATCGCGGGGAGGTATACGATTGACATTGGCAAAGCAAGTGGAAACTAACTCCTAAGAGTTTCGATATCCTTGAATTGTTTCTGTTTACTTTTTTTTCGTTCTAATTGTTATTTATTGCAATATTGTTTCTTTACTTGTTAAATTGGGATTTTTACTTGAACAATGTGCTTGCATGTGTGTTCTTGGCCTCACGAGTGTTTTACTCACCCTGTAGATTTGTTTTCCTTAACAGGATGTCGGCTTGGAATAAGATTCGGAGGAATTTCTCTTTTGTGCACTCTTGTAATAGAGTTTCAACTCTTTTGTCTAGACTTCTGGCTATTGTATATGTTGGGCAGTATTATGGATACCCGATGTAAGGATTGGATGATTGTTATATATCATTAAACTTGAATGCTTCCGCATTAATTGTATTCATTCATCTGGTTGATGGCTTCTAGCACCGCTATAAGTTTGGATAGAATTTGCTTGAGTCCTAGCGAGAGCTGGGCAGACGTTCCGCGGATACCCTTTGGTTCGCCTTAGGGAGAAGTGTGAGCGTCACAATTGGTATCAGAGCGCTAGGTTAGAGATCTATATGGGAGACATATTAGATACTTTACCCTTAAGACCTGAAATCAGAAAACTAAGTTATACCTTAAGTGGTACTTAGGGCAAACTAGTGACTAGGTTAGGCATGCATAAGTGGCATCCGAGCGAGTTAGTGATTATGTTCCTAACCCGAAAAGTGTGATTATTTTGCAGGGATGGATAATGGAAATGGGACTCCGGCAGCTAACGGGAATGGCCATGCTAATGGTCACGTAGAGCCTCCTAAGCCTATTTACAACCGATCCCTTGGTGAAGGGGCTTGAGTACGCTGCTCACCCTCTAGTAGCTATCCTCGATGTTCGTGTAGGTTGACTTTTGCCTACCCGAACTACCTTGTATTAGCCTTGGACGACGAGCGTCATCAGTTGGTGAATGCCAACTTGGACTTGCAGGCAGAGGTAGATGAGCTAAGGCAAATGGTTAGCGCTCAAGGAGAGAGGATTATGGAGTTTGAGGAGGTTATAGAGGGCGAGGTGGCCACATCTGCGGTTGTTCATGAGGAGCTCCAGAGTACGAGGGCTCGACTTACTAACTTGAGGGAGGAGGTCCGTGATCGGGCTTCCAGGATCCTGACTGATGCTACTAGGCTAGTGGATGAGGCGATGGATGTAGTCCAAAACTCTGATGAGAATGAGGAGGATCCTGAGGAGGAGGTTCCACCCGGTAGTCCTACTGTGGACTAGACCCTAGTGATTGACCTTTTGACTCTTTTGACCCTTTTGACTAGTACAGTTAGGATTAACAGGGGCGATGCTAAGTGCTGAGGCCATTGTATTTTGCATGTCTGTGTGGCATACTCTTGAGGCACTTGCTTTTACTTTAGTCTTGTGTGACTAAAAATACTCTTGTGGCACCTGTGTGCCATATTTTTGTGACTACCCCATGACTTGCTAATTGTATGAACTTGGCATGCTAATGAATGTAAATTATTGTTATTTCCAATATTTTCTTGATTGGTTCTTGCTTTCTACTTTGCATCGCATAATTGATTTATTTCTTGCACTAGGCACGCCTAGGTTATTGAAGGACTAAGACGTGGTCGAGGTCGTGGGCGAAGGACCAGACAGGCCCAACCTCAAAGGGATGACCAGGGATCGACAACTGGACCGGACCAAGGACAGGAAAACATTGAGAGTAATCAAGTGGCTGTTGCCATTAATAGGATGACTGATATCCTAGAGCGCTTAGTTGAGAAACCAGATCCTGGACTGTTCAACCAACCTGGGGTCAGGAAAGAGGAAAGGATAAAGCCTTAGATAGGTTTTTAAAGTTCAACCCGCCTAAGTTTCTTGGAGAACCTGATCCTGAAATAGCGAAAAATGGGTTAGAGAGGATGACCAACATATTTGCCGCCCTAGACTACACTGAGGATAGGCGAGTGAATTTTGCTGCTTTCCAATTTGAGGGAGTAGCTCGTGCTTGGTAGGATATGATAAAAGTAAAATGGGAGAGAGCTCAAATCCCTTGGACTTGGGAGAGTTTCACAAGGGAATTTGATGAAAAGTTTCTTCCACCATTGATTCAAGAAAAGAGAGAGGATGAATTTATCAAATTGAAACAAGGAGCTCTTAGTGTGGCAGAGTATGAGGGGAAATTTACTAAGCTTTCTAAGTATGCTCCTGAGCTAGTAGTCAATGAACGGAAGAGGATTAGACGGTTTGTACAAGGACTTAACGTAAAAATTCAGGAGGGCTTGGCCGCCTCCTAAATTTCTACCTTTACTGAGGCTTTAGAGAAAACACAAAGGGTTGAGAGTGCAAGACTACAAGTAAGGGACTTTCACAATAGAAAAAGGAATTTTTCTAGCCATACTTCTGGACAGGGTAGTAAGAACGTACAGCCTTTCAAAATAGGAAGAGGAATGGGAGGAACAAGAACTGCTGGAGCCTCGAGGGGAGCTTTAGCTAGAGGAGGTCGTAATGGACCGACCCAAGTTAGGGGAGCGCCATCTACTGGTTCGGCTGTGACTCCTCAGGTTACATGTGGATATTGTGGTAAATCCAACCACTCTGAAAATGACTGCTGGAGGAAGTTAGGGAAATGTTTGTTTTGTGGTAGTGTTGAGCATCAAATCGCCAACTGTCCGAAATTGCCAAAAACAGGAGGTAACCCTCAAAGACCAGAAAAGTCAATCTCTAAGCAGACCAGTGCCGGAAGAAGTCAACCGAAAGTACCAGCTAGGGTTTATGCACTGGATTATCGGCACATCCCTGATGCGACTGAAGTGGTAGAAGGTACGATTCCGATCTTTCATCGTTTAGCTAGAGTTTTAATTGATTCGGGTGCCACACATTCTTTTGTAAATCCTAATTTTATGAGTGGTATAGATTTGAAACCAATTAAGTTACCGTATGACTCGGAAGTTAAAACACCTACTGGGGATCAAAGTTTAATTGCCAACTTGGTGTATAGAGACTGTGAAATCTGTGTTGGGGAGCAAAAATTATTGGCCGACCTAATAAGTTTAGCAATTAAGGATATGATGTGATTTTAGGAATGGATTGGCTAGCCGGTTATAATGCCCAGTTGAACTGTCGAACAAAGATTGTAGAATTGTGCATTCTAGGGGAGGCAACCCTAAAGTTGGATGTAAGGGGTAAATTAGCTTCGTCTGCACTTATCTCAGGGATTCGGGCTAGATAATTATTAAGTAAAGGAGCTCTAGGGTATTCAACTTTTCTTATTAACACCCCTAGTGATAAGGTGAATTTGGAAGACATGCCTGTAGTAAAGGACTTTCCAGATGTATTTACTGAAGAGTTAGAGTCTTTACCCCCGGAACAGGAAATAGCTTTTAAGATTGATGTAACTCCGGGAGTAGCACCTATCTCTAAGACACCATATCGGATAGCACCAGCGGAATTGATGAAGTTGAAATTGCAACTGCAGGAATTGTTGGAAAGGGGTTTTATAAAGGAGAGTGATTCTCCATGAGGAACCCCGATTTTGTTCGTAAAGGAGAAGGATGGGAGTTTGAGACTATGTATAGACTATAGAGGATTTGAGACAGGGTTATTATCAATTGAGGATTTTGGAGAAGGACATACCCAAAACTGCTTTTAACTCGCGATACGGGCATTTTGAATTTGCCATGATGCCGTTTGGGTTGACAAATGCACCTACTGCTTTCATGGATTTAATGCATAGGGTCTTTAAGCCTTACCTAGATCAATTTGTGGTAGTCTTCATTGATGACATTTTAGTGTATTCTAAGAATGTGAAGATCACGAGAAGCACTGGAGGATTGTTCTGCAAACTCTAAGGGAGCACCAGTTGTATGCTAAATTTAGCAAGTACGAGTTTTGGTTGAGAGAAGTGACTTTCTTGAGACATATAATTTCTAAGGATGGGATTAAAGTGGATCCATCTAAAGTCGAAACTGTTTCGAAATGGAAACGACCGGAAAACCCTACAGAGGTTCGAACTTTTATTGGATTAGCACGGTATTACCGGAGATTTATCCAAGATTTTTCTAGAATTGCTGGACCAATGACCGAGTTGACTAAGAAGAGTGGGAAGTTTATTTCGAGTCCTAAGTGCGAAGAGAGTTTTCAGGAATTGAAAAGACGCTTAACCAGAGCACCTGTATTAGCTCTACCTAATGGAAATGATAGCTTTGTGGTTTACACTGATGCCTCTAAGGAAGGATTGGGATGTGTTTTGATGCAAAATGATAAGGTGATAGCATATGCCTCTAGAAAATTGAAACCGCATGAAGGAAATTATCCGACTCATGACTTGGAATTGGCGGCTGTAGTGTTTGTCTTAAAGAAATGCAAACACTATTTGTATGGAGTGATATTCAAGGTTTTTACTGATCATAAAAGTCTTAAGTATTTATTCTCACAAAAGAAACTAAATTTAAGGCAACGTAGATGGATGGAATTTTTGGAGGATTATGATTATACAATTAAGTACCATCCAGGAGAGACCAACGTGGTGGCCGATGCTCTGAGTCGTCAAGTACAAATGGCTGGATTGATGATTAGGGAACTACACTTCTTGGAGAAAGTCAGTTATTGGAATTCTCGACCGGAACCGAGGATAGTAATTTTGGAGAATATTGTAGTGACTTCCACTTTGTTGGAACGTATCAAGGAATCTCAAGAAAAGGACACTGAAGTGCAGAAATGATCGGAAAAATTGAAAAAAGAGAAAAGTCGGATTTTAACTTGGGATCAAATGGTATATTGAGCTTTTGGAATCGGGTGATGGTGCCAAACGATGAGGAACTTAAGAAAGAGATTTTAGAAGAGGCAGACCGATCAAAGTTTACGGTACACCCTGGAGGGAATAAGATGTATCAAGATTTGAAGAGTCTCTATTGGTAGGAGAATACGAAGAAGGAAATCGCCCATTTTGTCCAGACCTGTTTGGTTTGTCAACAGGTCAAGGCCGAACATCAGAAACCATCAGGACTTTTGCAACCTTTAGAAATACCTGAATGGAAATAGGAGGACATCACTATTGATTTTGTATCAGGATTACCGAGGACAAAAAGAGACCATGATGCTATTTGGGTAATAGTGGATAGACTGACCAAATCAACTCACTTTCTGCCAATTAACATGAAATACCCATTAGAGAAGTTAGCTAAGATGTACATGGATGAGATTATCAGGTTACATGGAATTCCCGTGAGCATTGTGTCCGACAGGGATCCGAGATTTGTATCAAGGTTCTGGCAAAAGATGCAAGAGGTGTTAGGGACTAAATTGAATTTTAGTACCATTTATCATCCTTAGACCGACAGGCAGTCTGAGAGGACAATCCAAACTCTTGAGGATATGTTGAGAACTTGTGTTCTGGATTTTGGGGAAAGTTGGAGTAAGTTTTTGACTTTGGTGGAGTTAGCCTATAATAATAGTTTCCACTCCTCTATACAAATGGCCCCGTATGAAGCACTTTGTGGTCAGAAATGTAGGTCCCCAATTTGTTGGGATGAAGTAGGTGAACAGAAGATCTTAGACCTGACTATAGTGTTTTGGATTGAAGAAACTAATGAAAAGGTATAGTTGGTACGCCAGAGAATTCAAACCGGACAGAGCCGTCAAAAGAGCTAAGCGGATAATCGGGGGAAGGATTTGGAATTTACGGTTGGAGATCTAGTCTTTCTTTAGATTACGCATTTGAAAGCATGTTTGAAGTTTGGAAAGAGAAAGAAACTACAACCGAGATTTGTAGAACCCTATAAGGTTATCCAGCGCGTGGGACAGATAGTGTACAAGTTAGAATTACCACCGAATCTATCTCGAATTCACAATGTGCTCCATGTGTCTATGCTTAAGAAGTATCTTCCAAACCCCTCTCACATTTTACAACCAGAAAGTATTGAAATTGATGAGACTTTGACCTATGAGGAGAAACCAGTGAAGCTTCTGTATAGGAAAGTGAAGGAATTGAGAAATAAACAGATACCGTTGGTGAAAGTTTTTTGAAAGAATCATGGGTTAGAAGAAGCGACTTGGGAGGTCGAAGAGAAGTATTCGAGAGAAGTATCCAGACCTGTTCATGAACCAAGGTAAATTTCGAGAATGAAATTTTTTTAAGGGGGAGAGGATGTGAGAACTCACAAAAATTTAATATTTTAAATTCTATTTTGAGCATTATTGAAATATTTAATTACCCATTTATTCTGAATATTATTTTCTAACCTCATTAGACCTAAATACATGGAATTATAGCTTCATTATATTTTTAAAGTGATTTGTTTCAAAAATTAATTTTGGAAACTCGTTAAGTGAAAATAGCGAATACGCGATTGGAATCAATAATCAATTCTAGAATACAATAAACTTGGAAAATTAGAAACTCACGCAGTGGTCCTACAATAGGTAATTTTAGGTTTAAGTACTCAAGTGATAGTTATTAGTACCATCGTTATAAGAATTTCTTGGAGATTGCACTTTATCACACCTAAATTGGAAATATGCGTTTTCACACGCGCGATTTAATTGAGGGACTCTAGACCCTTATTTTGAGACAATTAAGAATGAATAATATTTATATGAATATAAGTACATTAGAGGTTTAGTGCACTAGAGAAACAAACTCGAGAGAAATCGAGCACAAAACGAGCGCGTACACGCGCGAAGAAGAGTTGACTTTGGGGCAATTGTGGACCACACATTTAAAGCTTTCTTTGGAAGCTACTTTTGGACAAACACTCTCCCTCTTCTCTCTCATTTTGGTCGGCCACCCCAAAGAGCTAAGAACCAAACTTGCTCCATCACTTTCTACTCCAAAATCTTGCACAAATCATCAACCAAATCAAACAAAATTTGAACTACATCTAGTTAAACATTTGGAGATTGTATCTAGCTAAAAAAAAGGGGAACTTTTCACGGTTTTCTTGGAGCAAGGGGGGACCGAAAATTCTGCTTGAGCTCACCAAACCAAGTAAGTAACGATCAACTCTTAAATTCTTGTTTTATGAGAGTAGTAATGCACATTTAAGAGCATGCATGCATATGGGTAGCTTGGATATGTTGAAAAATGGTTGTGTGGGCTCTATGAACTCCCACCTTGGATATATGGACTGATTTGGCGATTGATGATGAAAATAATGTTGGTTTAGTGCTTATTATACTAGAAATGAGTGATGCTATGAGTAAAAACTCAAATGAGGTGCAATGGGAAAAAGTGACCATTTTATCCTTGCTATGTTCATGCACTTTGATGTAAAATTTTGAGGTTCTAATGGCTTGGTTGTGTTGTTTACATATTATATTGAGTGTGTAAAAAGTTTTATTGAAAGATAACTTGATTTGGTCACCCAAATGTTGGATTTACGAAAGTTTAGAAATCTGGAAACTAATCATGTATTCACCCAGGCAGTGTTTTTGTTTCGACTATATCTTTTTATTCCAATATCGGAATCAAGTGCTGTTTGTGGCACTGGAAACTAGACATTCTCAGATTTCTATTGGTATAAAATGCACATCCTGGTTCCGCTTGTACTAGCCAAACCACTTGTTTGAAGTTTGCTATCCTGTTTCGTTTGTTCACTACAGAGCAGAACATAAACTGTATCTTGAGGCTCAAATGTGAGCTAGTTGTGGATGGATTTTGAGAATGGTTTCTTCTGAGAAATTGTAGAAAGTGTTTTCTAACACCACCAACCACGTTCAATTCTGAGTTGAATTGAGTGATTTGTGGCTGTATTTCGAAACTGACTTCTTGAAAGAAAACTCTCCCTTTTGGGCAGAATTGTTGCTAAACTCGAGTGAGACTTGTTAGGTTGAAATTTTTGGTGTTAATCACCATCGAACATATATTGGATGTTTAATAAACATTTTCTATTAAAATGTACCATGTTTTCAAGGATTTCATGCGGCCAAAAGCCTAGAAAAGGACATTTTGTATACAAGGCAGTTTTGCCTTGAAATTTTGGAAACTTGGGTGATTTAGTTAACCAACTTTGCGTGCTTATTTATCCATGAAATTTGGTAGAGATATAGTCCATATATGGTACTATCATACTGCTAATTTTGGTGCTAATCCGATGTTGTTCCATTGCCTAACTAAATTTCCAAAATGCATGACTTGACTTTAGAAAACCCTTGTTTAACAAGGAAATTTGAGTAACTTTGATCTACCATATCTTGGTGGTCAAAATCTCAATTCTCATTTTGCTTGTTCTATTCTAAACTTGGATTGTAACCCTAGTAGATTTTCAAATTTCAAAGGTTAGTTCGAATTGAACGAATTTTACCGAATTTTCAAAGTTGGCCGAAAACCAACTTAAATCTGTCTTGATAACGCAAATTGTCAAATTCAATCAAAAATTTAAATGCCTTTCACTTGGATTCATGAAAAGGTGTCTTCTAGAAAATTTTAGTACTTTGATAGATGTTTCCAACGGTACCAATTTTTCCAATTTTGGACAATCAGGGAGTGAGTTATGATTTTTCAAAGAATTGCACCAAAAAATTGAAAATTTGTGATCATTTGAAACAAATTCGCGCGGGAACTATTCACCAGAATCTGACCTTGAATCCGGCTAGTTCTTGGCCAGATAGGTGGCTGGATTGGTGAAGGGATTTGAAAAAAAATGGAGGTTGCTCTGTGAGAACCCTGAAAATATATATAAGCCAGTGCATATTTCATTTGCATTTCTTTTATTCTTTAATAATTTCTAGCATTACTTTTACCTGTTTACAAATAAGTACGTAAAAACAATTTTATGTGAGAAATAATATAATTTTTCTAAGTTATGAAATTTCTCGGTTTTGCTTGACTAAATTAATACCTTTGGAGTTAGAATAATTTTATCGCCTTAACATAAAATGTTAAAGTTTTTAGTTTCCATTACGATAGGTGAAGTCCTGCAAGATTGGTATATAATTAGGCGTTCAAATCACACTTGGGGATAATTTTTGGAATTGAGAATTTAAGTAGAGGTTAGGAAGAGAGTGAAAAGACTAAAATGCCCCATACAACCACAACATTTCCATGCAAAAACCAAACAATCCCTCGGACAGCATCATAAGCACCGCACCATCCGGCCAATAGAATTTTCTACCATCTAAACACTCAACCTCTTCCTACACTCAACCTCCTCCTCAAAACAGCGGCACCATCTCTCTTCCTCTTCATTCCTATATCATAAACCACCACTGCACTCCACCTTCATCGTGAGTATCGATTGAGAAGAGTGAGTGAGCTGCATCCGAGAGCAAGGGGGGAGAGAACCGCGAGCTGCCAAAATTTTTCTGGTTCTGTCCGTGAGCTGGAGTGAAACTAGGGAGAAACCGTGAGTAAGCTTCACCATTCTGCACTTCCATTTCCACCAGCTGCATCCAGTTTCCCAGCTGCAACTACTGCAACTGGAACCAACACTTCAAGCTGTGCGTGAGAGCCGAGAGGAAGAAAGAAATTTCAGATTTCTTGTGCGTAGGCTTAGCTTGTATCTGAGGTAATTTCTGGGCTAAATTAAGTTAAGTACTAGTAGATGAAGTCATATCAGAGCTTGCATGTGTTGCTTGTGCAGTCGGTTGATGAAATCAAGACACTAGAAAAATTCTGTTTCGATGAAATGTTTCAGCCGAGGAGCTGAGGTGAAAATGCAGCTTCATTTTTTTTCCCTGTGGCTATCTGAACTTAAAGATGTGTTTCCCTAACTTAAGACGAGATGAATAAGTTAGTTCCAGCTTTGCATGTTGATTTTAAACCATCGGATAAAAAATTTGCTGACATGCGCTGAAATCTTGAACTTGCCAAGACTGTTTTGGATTAATGCTAAACTAATCTGTATAATCCTTGATAATCTGAGCTTGCAATGTCGATTAAGTAACTAATCACTAACTAATTAACTTATTTAAAGCTTTGCATGATAACTTTGTGCATTCGGATGATGAATTAAGTAGCACAAGAAAACTCTGTTTTGATGAAATGTTCCTGCCGAGAGCTTGTCTTGAATTATGCAGCTTCATTTGGTTTAATTTTGCTGCTTTGAGCTTATAACCATAACTAACTAGTTAATAACAAGATAATGGAGCTTTGCATGACGTTAATTAGTTGAGTTAGCACAGAAAATAAAGACATCATGCAACCAGTTTTCATGCAGCTGCAACCGAGACTAGCCGGAAATTTCTGGAAATTTTGGAGGACTTTTGTCGTTAATCAAACTTAATTTCTGTGCTAGATATGTTAATTAACTAGCTAAGTGATGGCATGTTGAATTTGAGAACCTAAAATCATGTTTTAGCCAAGGAAAAGTTGGACTTATAAACCTCTAAGTACTGGAAAAGTTTTGATAACCGAGAGGTTTGTGTTTGGAAATTTTAATTGGTTCTGGATTTTCATTTTATTTTTCCCTGGAATGTAAGGTTTTAGAAATACATGTGAGATGTGTATTTTAAGCTGTGTAAGTTGCTGAGTGATGAAATACTCGATATATTGTTGGAATATAATTGCTGGAAATTTTCTTCGTGGAAAGCCGAAGGTTGAGTTGGAATCTCAGCTTGGTTTTGAAATTTTTCTTTGAAACATAATGGTTGGAAATACCTGGAATATGTTGTTTTAAAGTTTAGAAGATACACGGATGTGAAACACTTGGATTTCTGGATGCTCAGGGCTAATGATTGATGAAGCCCTTGGCCATTTGAAAGATTTTATACAAGTGTCAAAGTGTGATGAAATTAATTGCTAGAATTACTTGAAGACTTTATATTTATTTTGCTTCAACTGTGAGGTGATATGAACTTGCCAAAACCAAGAGCTAATGATTGACGAAGCCTTGGTCATTTATTCCATTTTGATCAGAAGTGAATCTATTGAAAACCCAGGGCTAATGATTGACGAAGCCCTAGGGATTTTCTATTAAAATGTGATTTTGATTTGTTGGCAAATTTGAACCATAACGGGATTTCGAAATGGGATCGAAATTGTGAAAGTCGTTTCGACCCTGTGAACTCGAGCAATTTTGATCAAGCTAATCAAAAATAATTATTTTTATTTTTTTTCTCGCTAGTAGCAAATGATAAAATTCAGTAATTAGTACTTTGCCCTAAATTTTGCCAACCGACAATTTTCCTTTAGCTTAACCTAGCCTTGATAGTTATAGAAAATACTTTTTCTAGCTCTTAAAACCCTAAGTCTTGTGTCATTTCTTTTCTTTCTTTAAGACTTGTACCTTGCTAGTTTCCAAAATACGAGATTTTAGCGATTTTAACTAAACGTTCAGAAAACTTGTTCAGCAAGAAAAGTAATATTAAAGAAATTTTACAAAGTATTTTACTAGTTTTAATACTACATGGTTTGTTGAATTATTCCAAGAAAATAAACTAGCTATACTACGAATAATTTTTCCTATGTAATCTTAGAACTAGTATAGCCCACTTATAGTTAAAATTTGGTATTTTAGGGTTTAGCGAGGACGCAGATTTTGATTCCCAGCTTGATCAGTAACTTCACTCTTGGTGAGTGTCCCTGCTTGTTCTATGCTTACTTGGTTAAAGTGCTTTCTTGACTCAATATGTGATAAATTGCAAAACTAGTTTAGATCCATCGAAGTGAGCAGTGTGTACTTTATCGCACTAGCTGTTCAAGTGGTGACTTGCGTGAATCATTTTTCTCATGAATCCGTGAATCAAAATGTAGTTGCGTCGTTGGGTGAATCCCTCGACTCCTGAATCCAACTACGGAAATGTCGCTGGGTGAATCCCTCGACCAATTTCCTGAGGGTATACTCAAGTATACTGCTCCCAATTTTCTAAGGGTATATCTCGAGTATACTGCTTCCTTAGTCGGCGTTCGGGCCCGGGACAGGGGTATGAATGGTGACGGGTTAGGTAACAACATGAGACACTCTACATGGACTATAAGTAGTGAGAGTTGACGGAGGGTCAACTACGATGAATGGTGATCAAGCGAGGAAAATGGCTCCTGAGAGCCCCTGTATCCTACCTTGTGTTGTTATCCGCTTTCCTACTTGTTTACCTTAGACAATATTGATTCCTGCTATTTGTTTATTTAGATGCATGTTTTGGGGCACCACTGAGATTTAGCTCACCCCACGTTTATTTGTTTTCCTTAACAGGTTCTGGAAGTTGAAAGTTTTGAAACTTGCTCATGTTTTTTTTCGGTTTGGAATGTATATGACTACATTTGTGGGCTGTAATGCGTTATTTTGGATAATGTACTTTTTATGTTGGATTGTCACTTGAAGCTAGAAAATGTGTAAAACTTAATTTGGATGATTGGCTTGATTGTTGTATTTTGTTGTATGAATTTTTACTTAGCCAGGCGATACGATTCTTTTACGCAGTTAGTAACGCGTGAGTTTTTTTTTAGAAGCCGTCGATTGGCTACGATAAATTACTGTTATCTCTGAAGTTAATGTGGTTGTAGTGACGGCCTTCTTCGGGAGAATTATTTTGTAATAAATTAGGTTATTCTTCGAAAGGATTTGGGTTAGAATGCTTGCGTGAGTCCTGGCGAGAGCTGGGCAGACGGCCCGCCAACCCTTTGGTTCGCCTTAGGGGGAAGTGGGGTCGCCACATGCTCTCTGCCTCCAATCCGGCTGGATATCCGGCCGAATTGTGACGTCATCCGCCCTCTTCCGACTTCGGTCGTTCGTTTTGAGATTTATTTGCTTGCACTTGTTTCCGTCCAATGATTTCATAGATGATGATTCGTTTGCTCGAGTCTCGAAACCCTTTGGAGCTCGATTTTCAAAAGAAAACTAGACCGATCTTTAAGATATTTTCTAAGTTCCTCATTGTTTGAGAATTATCAGTAATAGTCATTATTAATTGCTCAGGCACACAAGAGGACCTTCAAGAGGATCCTACAGTGAACGCCTAAAGCTCAGAGGGACATTTCTTCCTCATTACTTATATTGGTGAGTGTCAAGTGCATGAATACTTGATACATGCTTAATTGTTATAATCGTCTGGAGATTTTGAAAATGGAGGCTAGTGTGTATTTTACCGCACTCGTTCTTATTTGAAATGAATGACTCATGATTCAAATGAAATGAATGACTTAATTGAATGAAATGAGATGATTGAATGAAATGAAATGGTATGCTATGGCTACATACGTCGTTCGAGTGAATCTCCTCAACTCTCAAATGTAAATGGGGGACGCCCAAACTCATAGGCCGACCTTGGACTCGAACCAACATGGGCTTGGTCGGGAAGCTTGGCGAGCCATGAGATAATGAAACTCGACCTAATGAGAGGTCTTGCTTGGCATACTCGAGGAATATCACCTAATAATGTCTTGCGGGTCCGGGAAGTGAACGGTGGACGGAGGAAAGTAAGTGGTGATCTACGAAATGGAAATACCGACCCGATTGACGGAGTGTCATCGCGGGGAGGTATACGATTGACATTGGCAAAGCAAGTGGAAACTAGCTCCTGAGAGCTCCGTATCCTTGAATTGTTTCTGTTTACTTTTTTTTCGTTCTAATTGTTATTTATTGCAATATTTTTTCTTTACTTGTTAAATTGGAATTGTTACTTGAATAATGTGCTTGCATGTGTGTTCTTGACCTCACGAGCGTTTTGCTCACCCTGTAGATTTGTTTTCCTTAACAGGATGTGGGCTTGGAATGAGATTCGGAGGAATTTCTCTTTTGTGTACTCTTGTAATAAGGTTCCAACTCTTTTGTCTAGACTTCTGGCTATTGTATATGTTGGGCTGTATTATGGATACCCGATATAAGGATTGGATGATTGTTATATATCATTAAGCTTGAATGCTTCCACACTAATTGTATTCATTCATCTGGTTGATGGCTTCTTGCACCGCTATAAGCTTGGATAGAATTTGCTTGAGTCCTGGCGAGAGCTGGGCAGACGTTCCGCGGATACCCTTTGGTTTGCCTTAGGGAGAAGTGGGGGCGTCACAACAAGAGTGGTTATTGTCCATGCATTATTCTCTAATCATATTCCGATTCTGCTAGACATTAACAAATCCAACTACTTTTCATAGAAGTAGTGAAAGCACAAATAAGAAAAAGCGGTTCATGTTTGAAGCTATGTGGGTTAAAGCTGAGGATTGTGAGAAGGTTATCAAAAAATCTTGGAAAGAAAATTCTGCAATAAATGCCTCTGTTAATTTACAAGTTAAAATCAAAGAATGTAGACTGGGTCTTTTACGTTGGAGTTGGGTGAAGTTTGGTAATTTCAACAAAGCATCTGATGTTTTGAGGCATCGGATTGCCCAGCTCCAACAAAGGGTAATTACTGATTCCACCAAATCTGAAATTGGGATCCTAACGAATCAACTAGAGGATATTTTGGACAGGGAAAATCTCATGTGGAAACAACGCAGTAAAGTACAGTGGTATCGTGAGGGGGACAGAAATACCTTATTTTTTCATGCTCGGGCATCTCAAAGAAAGCATCATAATCAAATTGAACGAATCCTAAATAAAGAGGGCAAATGGTGTCAGTCGCATGGAGATTTAGAAGATATCGTCCTGGACCATTTTGGTAATATTTTTTCCACTTCACAGCCATCAAATGAGATGATTGATGCTGTTTTGGATAGAGTACAAAGTAAAGTGTCAACCCAGATAAACAACTCGCTTCTTCGACCTTACTCATCCAATGAGATAACTAAAGTTTTAGGTCAAATGCATCCTCTTAAATCCCCAGGTCCGGATGGTATGTCTCCAATTTTTAACCAAAAATTCTGGCATATTGTTGGGAAAGATGTCATTCACTGGGTACTTCAATTTCTAAATCATGAGGGTTTTGATGATTCTTTTAATTACACATATATTGTTCTTATTCTGAAGTGTTAGTGTCCATCCAACATTTCTCAATTTCGTCCAATTAGTTTATGTCATATCATCTATAAGTTAGCATCCAAAGTTATTGCTAATAGATTCAATAAAGTTCTCTCACAAATCCTTTCTCCTTTTTAATTAGCTTTCATCCCAGGTCATCTTATTACTGATAAAATGTTAATTGCTTATGAAGTAAATCATTCTCTCAAAAGCAAAAATATTGGCAGGGAAGGATCCATGTCTATTAAGTTAGACATAAGCAAAGCTTTTGATAGGGTGGAGTGGTCTTTTTTGAGAGGCATGATGGTAGCTTTAGGTTTTTCTCCTATCTTTGTTGATTTGATTTTTCTATGTATCTTCACAATTTCATATTCATTTTTACTTAATGGAAATAACTTTTGCGACGGCCCCACCTCCCTTTATGGCGTACCCCAGGGTTTAGCGGACCGCCTGCCCAGGTCTCGCCAGAACTCACTCACTCGTATCTCTAGAAAATAACTTACATCTATGGAAAATAAATAACACCACAAGTTCAAACTTAATATATACATTGATACTCAGATCCAACTACAAGGCTTATACACATCCAAATACATTAACATGTTTATAGTCCGAATCCAATCAACCCTAGTCGAGTGCTAGCATGAGTACCATTCAAAATTCAAAACTAGACTACTCTGTACAAGTCTCACGTCTCGCTCGTACCCCCTACTAAGGAAAACAAATGGAATGGGGTAAGCTATATGTTTAGTGAATAATCAGGGGGAAAATGTAAAATCACATCCAATAAACAAGTAAATCAGGATATTTCACATCAATAACAGAAAGGTAACATCACAATAATAGGATACAGGTGGCTCCAAAGCCAGTTCAATTCCTCGAGTTTGAACACCTCTTGACACTCCGTCAACCAAAGTACTCATAGAGCGTAGGCTCCACTTAACTTTCCCCGTTCACCTTATCAACCCCCGCTGGCCAATCAACAGCACACAGCAGCTCAAGTGAAACAAAATAACTTAGCTTTCATCAAAGTTTTAACAAAGAATTAAATCCCAAGGTTAGCATGGAACTATTTTCGACCAAACCCCGGCTGGCTCGAATAGTTCGTCTACCCTTGGAACCGGGTTGGAACCAAGCCCTCAGATATCCGATCTCTCAATAGATGATATCTCTCAACAAATTACACAACCAAGTACTTACCCCAAACAGCACACAGCAAAAGGGGTTCAATTCAAGTCGTGTAATCACCTCCATCAGCACTCAGCAAAAAGGTGATACGTAATATAAGGCATGTATTCTCACATATGAAATCAAAACAAAGGATGGGCTTTGGTCGAGTGAGATAAAGTACACCCTCACCTAAGTACCCATTTAACATATATAAAGCACTTTAAAATAAACAACCCAATTACTCACTTGACAAAGCTTGGCACGAAAAATGATACAGTTCACTGAGTTTGACCATCACCGTCAAAAGCCCCACAGTCTATATTGACAGATTATATACACAGATAAGTGAAACAGCCATACAATAGCAGTTTATAACTTAAACGATCGAAAACAGTCAACAATAATAAAAAAACGGTCAAAACGACATTAAGGCCAAAAGAATGTCGAATTTGGCTGAAACGGCCGGAATGGTAGCGAAATAACAAAAATAGTCCTAAACAGTCCAAAACGGCAAAAACGGTTGAGAAATGCACGTGCACATGCGCGAAAATGAAAACGATCGCGCGTCCGCACCCAAAGGCGCAAACGGACATTTCACAGTTTTGACACCTTTTACGGTTTTAATTATAACAGAAGCTGTGGTTGTTGGTTTATGATATACGAGATACCATTTCGAAGCTAAGACAAAGGCCTACAACTTTGATGAAGAACACTCGGTCTAGTTCATAGTGTATCCAGGTCAAAATTTCAAATTACAGAACCAGAATCTCACATTCGGGCTAGTTAACTGCACTATGCGTAACCAACAATAACGCGGGCTACCGAAGTCCGATTAAGGCGTTTTCAAGGCCATTGGACAGCTAAGACATAGTACTACAACTTCTTTGTTTTTGCCAAATGCTAATTCAGTACGGATCAGGGTGAAAAAATGCGGTCAGATTGGTGAAATGTCAAAACTGTCCACAGAGCTCTACCTATGGCATTCAGGGGCATTTTTATCTTTTCATGAGTTACAGTGATCGGATTGAGCTGAAATTTTACAAGAAATTATAAAACATCATTTCCTACAACTTTCATGTTTTGTACTAAGTCTAATTCGACCTCCATCATGGTCGAACAGGACCGGGCAAAACAGGGTATCTTCAAAACCGAAAACTGGAATTCATACAGTCCAATGCTAATTTTCTTATTTCTGGCTTGATTCAGTGACAGCCCCACCTCTCCCTAGGGTGAACCCTAGGGTATCAGTGGACTACCTGCCCAGCTCTCGCCAAAACTCAGTCGTTCAAAATACTAATAACACAAATGAAACGGACGAGATATCTTCCAAGCAAGGGAATGAAACCCTGATTGACACATAATCACTAATCCAACGTTCAGGCTTAGTATTTAGATAATTAATTGTCTACTACCCTTCCATACTCAAAATTACATAGCATAAGTCGAACTTACGGATACAAGCTTACCAGCCTGCTTAAACAAAAATTACAACCTCAAAACACAAGTACAAGCAAAATAATGCTAAGAAAGCTCTTGATCAAGTCCCTTCCCAATCTGTTAAGGAAAACAAAAGGAATGGGGCGAGTTAAAGCCCAGTGAGGTTCCAAATAAAGCAAATAAATACATAACCACATAAGGTCACAAAATAACCAAATAAATACCGTACAGTAGAATAACAGTTTAATCAAAGTTCAATTCAAGGATACGGGTGGCTTTTAAAAGACAAAGATCCACTTGAACTTGATCATAATTGCCTCCTGTTGACACTCCGTCAACACTTGTATGCACAATATATAGGATCCGTAGAAAACCACTTTCACCAATCTCCGTCCACCAATCAACCCCCTATCGGGCCCACACTCCATAAACAGTAGTTTTGGTAATACTCGAGTATACCAGGAATCCAAGATTCCAAAGAAACAGGATCAAGTTGAGGATTTTACCACTGGTGGTGCTGGGCAACACAACAAGCAAGCACAACGGCTATACTTCACCAGGGACCTCCAAACATCAGTCCTCAGGGTTTATCGGCCTTCTCGACCAAGCCCTTGCTGACTCGATACAACCGACTCACCTAAGAGGTTGGGTACCCAAACAGTAGCAGTAGTTGATGGGATATCACCCAAACAACTCAAACACAGTCATATATAGAGAAATCAAATCTCATAATAACAGTATACAGAGCCTTATTGGAAAACAAAGGAGGTCGAGTGCGATAAAGTACACGCTCGCCTCCATTTTATCAAAATAGTATTCGGCTCCAACAGTCATAAATCAAGTATTTCAGATATTCAGATGTTTCACATAACGGGTAGCAAGTAGTGGAACACTCACCTGTCAAGCAAAGCAGTAGTCAAACGTCAAGTATCTCCGTTACGACCACCTTCATTTCCCAATCCTAGGGCAACGAGTGAAATCGTTAACAAATTGGATTCATTTCTCACTCAATTGTTGGTTCATTAAGAGACCAAGTGAGTGGTTAAAGCCATTCAATTCGTCATGCAGATGAGGTCCAAAATGCAGTAAAAGTTCATGGGAAAACAAGTTTAATAAGTGCATGAAATTTTGGCAAAAGAAAAGTCTCATTCAAGCTTAGAATGTTCTTTGCGGGTAAAACAGTCGGGCCCGCGCAATCTTGGTAAAATGGTTATATCTCATTGTAGGAAGGTCGAAATTAGGTGTCGTCAACGGCGTTGGAAACTATACTCGAAGGGCTTTCCAATGATACCAATTACACATTCTAGCTCATCTCCTAGCAGTACCAGTAGCTCAGACAAGTTGGCTATTTTTCCAACCCTGGATCTGCCCTCACCTCAAGCAAATCTACATTAGTTCTTGGTGCTATCTTCATTTGTTTTGGTCCAAATTCACCCAAATCAGTCCTCAAATGTTCATATACAAGGGGGTCACATCACCTAGGACCATTGGAGTTCAAAATATAATACATCAACATGAATAAGAGTGACCATAGCAGCCTAGCCATCAAGAAAACCAAACCAGTTCACTAGTGGTCTAACCAACCACTTTACTTGCTTAAATTTCATTCCAACTCACACATGAGCTTAACCAATGTCTAGCCAAGTTTCTTAGGCATGATGAAAGTGTAAATAAACCACAAAAATCAGGAAGAAACCCTTCCTTCTCAAACCAGTCAGCCAAGGAGATGAAAACAGTCCACAATTTCCTCTATTCCTCCAACCTTCATCCTTTAATGATTTTCACTTAAACAACATATCAAGTGTTAAATCTAACTCAAAAGAGGTTTTAAATATGTAAATACTTCATAAACAACCATGAACAATGTTCAAACATTTCATCAAACACTTGGTAGGCATACTAACTAACTCAAATATTACTTGTTTAATCCAAGAGATTAATCCCAACTCTCAACCAAACAACTTGTAGTTTGCCATTAAAACTTAAAGTACATGATAAAACACCATAAAACTATCATTTAAAGAATAGTTACCTTTCTTGTAGGAAGCTTGAACCACCAAATCAATCCACCAAAATGAAAGTTTCAAGCTTGAATCAAGTACTTAGGGTTGAAGGAAAGTTTCTCACTAACTCAAGATCTTTCTCTTTTGGTTTTTACTCTTGATCATCTAGGGTTAGAAAGCAAGAATATGGAGTTCTCTCTCTTTCTTTTTGGAGCTATGAAGTTCGGCCAACCTAAGGGAAAGAAAGCTCCAAGATGGTTTAAATTATCTTCTAACCTTTGGTCAAACAAGATCCATGGTTAGGGTTTTGCCACTTGGCCTCATTCTTGTCCAATCCTCCCTTAATCTTTGACTAATGATATTTTAGCCTTTCCAAAAATACCAATACTTATTTAACACCTCTAATCCTTCATGTAAAGTCCTTACCACTAATAAAAGAACACTTGGTAAAATACAAATGGTGAAATATTTAAAACCAACTCAAGAAATTGTTTTAATTCAAATAAAAGGAAATGAAATGTAATGCATGGGAAATGTTATAACACATAGGGAATATGATGTAAAAGCATCTTATAAGTGGTCTAAGTCTTAGAATAAGGCATGTAAATAAGAAAAAAAATAGTGTTTTAAAGTGAGGGTCAATACAAGGGAATTGTTGTAACACATGTAAAATACAATACTAGGCTTATAATGAATGATTTAAATCTTAGGGCAAGGCATGTAGTTTAGGAAAATTATATTTTGAAGTGAGGGTTCTCACAGATTCACTACCTCAACTTCCTATACAAGATTCTAACCATCATATACCATCTACCCAACAAGAAATACAATTGAAAACCTCAACCCTAACTCAAGAACATGCACCATATCCATCCCAACCAATATAAACACATACAATCCATCACAACAGAAATTTAAAGCATCAAAACTGGAAATTTGTATCACTTGCTGTAATTTTCTCAAACCACCATAGAAATCACCAAATCTTCCATACAAACCCACAAAAGTGATATATAAACCATCATTAACCCTTCTTAGCATCTTACAACATCAAAATCAACATTTCTACTCAATTGCTACAAGTTTTTACAAGAGTTCAAGGCTGCTTTACCTTCCAAAGGTTGGTTCACAAGGTTGCACTTCAAGAACCAAGTTCCTTAGCTTTTTTTTGCTCTAACTTCCAAGCTTGTTGGATGGGTTGCACACAACCAGAATTTTTTCTCTTGTTCTTCCTCTTGTTTCTCTCGGTTTTTCCTTTCTTCTTTTCTCCCAAGAGCTGGCCGAAACTTACCTATTTCTTTGGCTTTGGTCTTGCTAAGAAGATTAATACTAAGTCCCTTGGTCAAAGTCCACTACCTTTTTGATTAGCCAATCACAATTAAGCTTAGGAATCTCATGGAACCTTTAGGAAGTCTAGCAATTGTAATTAACCAAAATACACACTATGGCCCAATTAAATTCACAATCCTACCAATTTACTCCACAAATTACATACTTGATATATTCCAAAAACCTAATTACACCTCAATTACTCCACTAATCACCCAATCACTATAATTACCTATCATAAAATCTACATTGTCATACATAAACTCAATTACATACTAACCTTTTAGTCACAAGTAAAATTAGGGTTTTGATTTAAATTTAAAGTGTCAAATTAAAAAATACAATGTTTTTTTTTAAACAAAACAAAAGAAATAAATCAAAATTTTAAAAGAACGAGGGAAAAGCATTGTCCTAAAATTCGGGGTATCACAACTTTGGCCATCTTCGACCTCAGCGTGGCATAAGGCAGGGTGATCCAATTTCCCCATACTTATTTTTAATTTGCTCGGAAGCCTTTTTTGCTTGTTGCAAGAGGTTGTGCTCTGTGGTAACATTTCAGGAGTTCGAGTGGGGCACAATGGACCGAAAATCTCACATTTATTGTTTGCAGATGACATGCTATTATTTGCAAAGGCAACTCTTCAAGAAGCCCAACACATAAGCTCTATATTACAGATCTACAAAGCTGCCTCGGGTCAAAAAATCAACTTGGATAAATCTACCATTGTCTTCAGCACCAACACTGATTCAAGAGTGAGAGATAGCATTACTCGTTTTCTCAATATCAGAGAAGTTCATGCATATGACAAATATCTTTGGTCTTCCCACGATTATTGGTTATTCCAAAAGTGAAGTTTTTGCATCTATTCGAGATAGAATCTGGCAAAAAATTAGTGGTTGGAATGAGCAGCAGCTTTCTAGGGCAGGAAAGGAAATAATGTTGAAGTCTGCGGTTCAGGCTAGTCCTACTTATTCAATGTCATGTTTCAAATTTTTAGATTCCTTGTTATCAAATATCCAATCAATGATGACAAAATTTTTGTGGGGTGATGTAATAAGGAAAAACCTATTCATTGGATAAGTTGGGACAAACTCTGTAAAAAGGGGGGGAAGAAGGGGAATCGGATTCAAACAACTTCGGGCCTTCAATTCAGCTTTGCTTGCTAAGCAAGCTTAAAGGATTGCTACACAGCCATCCTCCCTTTTACATCAAATTTTTAAGGCCTAATATTTTCCTAACTCTAATTTCTTTTTGGTAGGATTAGGGTCTCGACCCTCATTTACTTGGAGAGGGATATATGAAGCACGTAAATATCTGGCTGCGGGAAGCAAAGGGAGGGTTGATAATGGAAGAAGTATCCAGATTTGGAAAGATCGCTAGCTACTTGGACCTCGTTCAGATAGGTTGCCTGAAAATACTACAGTGGATTACCTAATTAATAGCGATAGAAAAACTTGGAATCAAGATCTATTACACTAGTTATTCTAGCCAGATGAGATAGAATTGATTAAGAGTATTCCAATTGGTGATACTCATAATCAAGATAAACTCGTATGGCACTTTACAAAAAATGGATTTTTCATTGTTCGAAGTGCTTACCATCTAATGAAGCAACAATCCGGTAAATGGCAAGACATAGCTTCTGGGAGCAACAGAATTGCAAAAAGAATCTGGAAACGGTTATGGAACTTAACCTTGCCAGGTAAGATCAAGATTTTTTTGTGGCTAGTTTGCAATGTTATTCTGCCTACGAATGCCAAACTCAACTATCAAAAAGTTTTACTAGATCCCTCTTGTGCCCTGTGTCAATCTCCAACTGATGATATGAATCATCTTTTTTTAATGTGTCCAGTGGCTATCCAATCATGGGCGTTGAGTTTTTTATCTAGTAAAATCATGTTAAATTCAGCTCATAATGTGGTATCTTGATTGTCAAATCTCCTGATAAAGTTGAAGAAGGAATAAATGGAATTAGTTGCTGTTATACTATGGAACCTATGGAATAATCGCAACGGGGCTATATTTAATGGATCTTATAAGGACCCACTCAGTCTAGTATCCTTCTCGTTATGTTTTTTGAATCAATTCCAGGAAGCAAACAGGAATCCAATGACTACTGAGCATACAACTGCAATTCAACAATCTGGTTTGTCCCAATGGAAGAGACCTCCCACAGGTTATGTCAAAGCTAACTTTGATGGGCTGTCTATGCTGGTGGTGACATGTCAGGTATTGGAGTTGTTATTAGAGATGCTGAGGATAATTTCGTGGCAGGATTAACCAAACAAATTTCAGGAATTTTTGCTCCAAAGGTCATTGAATCTTATGCTGCAAAGGCCGCAGTCAAGTTGTTGTTGGATCTACATTAACGCATGATTATTCTTGAAAGTGATTGTCTGAAGTTATTAAAACGATTCAAACTACAGAGACGGATGCATCAGCTTGTGGAATACTTGTAGATGATATTCTCATAGATATACAAAGCTTTGCAACCTGGGAAGCATCATGGATGCCTAGAAAGTTGAACAACGCAGCACATTATTTTGCTAAATATGCTTGTTCTATTTCTAATTGTTGTATATAGAGGGACTTCCCCCCAGATTTTATTGTTACCGCACTTGCTGCGGATATTATCTCAGATTAATAATATTTTAGCACTTTTCTATCAAAAAATATAAAAAAAAAGTGTAACAGGATATCAATTTTTTAGACAAGAAATTAATAACGTGGAACAAATAGCATCAATTTAACATTGTAAGGCCCAGTCATAATAAAAGTGCCAATTATTTAAAAAGTGGAGTGCACCAACGTCATTGTTCCTATACTACTACGAAATTCCGAGGTTGTTTGGGATATAGTAACTAACTCCAATTCTTTCAAGTTCCAAATTTTAGAATCGTTCTCATTGATCAAAAAAATATACATATAAAGATTTCACCTACAAAACAAAAGGAAATGAGTTGATCCTAGCTCCTGGTTTATGTGTGTGTATATATATTTTAAGTTAGGAGGTGGAGAAGGGGGTATTTTTATAGTGAGGATAAACAAATAAATAAATGATCTAGAGAAAAAAAATGCAGCCATCACCAAAAAAAAAAAGAAAAAGAAAAAAAGAGGCAATCATAACATGTGAATGAATAGCATCAATTTACCATTTGTAAGTCTTAATGAGAAATTCAATTAATATGAATCTTGTTAATTATATGTATGATTCCCAATGGATCCCAAATCATACCCAAGTATTCCCATTTTCATTTGGGTTTTTGTACGGAATTCATACCAGCTAAGGCCCAAGCTCAATTATCTTAGTCCATCCCGCACAAAATTCATTTAGGCATGGATAACTCATTGAAATTTGAGATCAATTGCCATATCTAATCATAATATATCAGGCACATCTAGGCATGGATAACTCATTGGAATTTGAGTTCAATTGCCATATCTAATCATAATATATCAGGCACATCTAATCGTAACATATCAAAACGATGCTATAGTAATTAGTTGCATATGTAATTGAAGAGTACAAAAGATCATGCTTTCGATTATGAGAACCTTGTAATCTTGCTAATTCTGATAAACCTTATAATCATTGATTCCGATGAACCTTCACTATGTTGCTACGTTTTATTGTAGTATTTGCCTTGTGTTTAGCATTGATGTAAAGCATATTCTTGCAGATTCTTTAAGATTCATTGACTTTCCAAAACAAAGTTGTAATCACAAAGCTGGAATCATTAGCATGCATATGCCAAAAGACCAACATTCAAATATAAAAGGCCTTACTAATAGAATTATAATCAAGTATAGGAAAATTAGATGTCCCTTTAGGAACCATACCCTCAATTTTTGTCCCTCAATGATGATGGTGATCTATTTTAAATGGTTAAAATTGTGACAGTTTAAGGGTCAAAGATGCTTATTTCACCATCCAATGGTTATTTAACTTAATCTACAATACCTAAGAGAGCCAGTAGAATGTCTCTCAAATTATAAAGAGGCATTTTAATCTTTCCTACATCGAGAGTGTCTATACTATTAAATATTAAATGAATGACAACTACGTAAAATTTAAATTTAAAATTCAACTTTTAAACATATGTCATAAATTCAATAATAATAACGTATATACAACTAGTATGTATAAAATTTACTCTTTTTAATTATAAGTCGTACTACATTTACTCCTTTGAATTATAAGTCGTACCAATGCATCAATCGAACATGAAAACATACTCTAGCTATAGATATCAAACTGGCACCTCTAAAACATCATCTTATACTTGATTCTTATTTGTTTTTCAAGAATTCTAGTTATCCTAAAACTTTTACATGTATGTCATGAATCCAATAGTAGTAATATATACTGCCAGTGTGTATAAAATTTACTCTTTTAATTATAAGTCGTACCAAATTTACTCTTTTTAATTATAAGTCAAACCAATGCATCAATCGAACATGAAAACATACTCCAGCTGCAGATATCAAGCTGACACCTCTGATTCGATATATAATCCTAAAATGTCATCTTATACTTGATTCTTATTCGTTTTCCAAGAGTTCTTTAATCGTCTTCTTTTGTCTCTGCTCCAGTAGAATCAAAGATGTGCACCATATAATCCGGCCATATTTTCAGACAGAAATATACATCATACTCTCAGCCATGGCAAATCTTCTAGCTTGGAGAAGACAGCTATAATTAGAGCAAGCTATAAAGTCAATGATAACCAGCTATAATCTTCTTTTGCCAAAGTTGGAAGCTTGTACCGTCATTCAAGCAGTAAGACACATCAAGACTCACTTGGAAGAACATTAAAAAAGTGATACACCTCTTCCTCATCGATGACTCCTACATCTGTTGAACAAACCGAGCAGCAGACAGGCTTAACTGCTTCACCAGCAACAGAATCAGCTTCAGTCTCGGAAGAAGTCCCGTGTCTTCGGCCCCTTTTCCGTTTACTTCCATGTTGTGAAACTTGATAGCTCTTAATCTTACAATTGATCACAAAAACTGCTCGGTACTGTGTTAAATATTTTTCATGCCTGTAAAGCTTTCAAGTTTCAGGTGGTTCATCTTGACAAAAAATATGGTTAAAATGTATAAAAAAGAAGAAAGAAACCATAGCGAAGAAAGAGGTTTGCAACAATTAAAATGAATGTAACTTCGTAAAACTAAAAAACACCTGATAAATACAGTATAGTTGTGATATATATTCAAGGCCATGTACAAATCAAGCAATTGGCGGGTAAGAAACTCAAAAAAAAAATAGACCGACCAATTTGCCTAGGACAAATTAACTGCTCCTGAGCAAAGTTCGATAATTTCTCAGCACTCTTAGCAACAGATGCAACGGGCTCAAACTTTATGACTAAAAGATACAACCAGATAACACACCCATCTATCAATTAAAGAGACATCATCAGACTATATATGCAGGTAAGACCTAATAGCATGACAACTTTGGTCATCCATTAAAGACAAGCAGAACTGAAGTCATGTACCTTACATACCAAGGCTTTCCCATGCAATCATATGAGAGAACTAGCCATTGAAGAAAATTCAGCTTTTTCTTTGAGGAAGTAATACAAACTCCAAGAGAGGAGAAAATTTGGGGAATGGAATTCAGTGGGACAGAAGTTTAGTTAGGAAAAATTAAGGGAAAAAAGGAAAGAGTGCCTTTCACTAGCATTAAATGGAGCCAAAAAAAAAAGAATAAAAAGGAGTTGACCTTAAGCCTTTTAGTTGATTTATAGAACTAATAGTGTTAGACCATGTAGAGTCAAAAAATCTAGAGGTCATGCAGACAGTTTGATGATAACAGTTTGAGAATAACATACATGTTGAACATCAGGAATTACGAGTTATTTGTGTAAACATTCTACCATAAGCATTTTAAGTTTAGTCACGCGACATAATCCCATGGGCATGGATACAACTTCTGGAAAAAATCAGTATTTGCTTACCATGAAATGGAAGAAACAGTAAACACGTACCTGAAAGGCCACAAAGAAAACTCCTCTGTTAAGGGGCAGAGTAGTGCTGTGAAGAACATACTGCCCCTCTATTATATAGATGTCAGGAGCTTAAGTAAATAATGCCAGATCTACCTATTAAGGGCAATATATTTCATGACTAGCTAAATGCTTCTTGACAGAAACTTATAACAGCTCAAATTCGGGTCATTAACCAATAGAAGCAAAAGCTCATTGAACACGTTAACATTGTTCAAAAACACTCTCATAAACCAGAGATATTTTCTAAAGGGAGTAAACTATTCCATAAAGAATGCATATAATTTTCTAATGAAGTCCAAAAAGTTAGCAAGCACACAGCTCACAATGCCTCAAACCTACATTAAACCAATAAAGAAATATTGATCCATTTACTTATCTTCTCTGTTTCTTCCCAGCTTTCTTACTTGAAGCAGCAATACTTGTCCAAGGGGTATAACTGTGCAAGCAAGCACAACTCTAAATGGTAAAGAGACATGAAGACATTGAACACTGGTGCTTGTCTAAGGGGTTTGTGATTGTACTGGACTGCTAATATGATCTAAAAGGTAAAGAGATATTCGCAGGATCTTCTAAGGGTATAGTGGAAACAGTAACTTATTGATGCGCTAGTGCTCCACAGACTAGCACGGTACGTGAAGCAAAACAATGCTGCAGATAATTGGGTTTTTTCTCATAAAGAAAAACCGTCTTTGAGAATTACCAAAATAAGGAAATCTGGTGCGAGTTTATTTTCATCAAGCAAGGGCACATATAAAAGTGTTCGACAATAATCTATTCTTCATCAAGTTATGGGAGAAAGAAATAGTTTTTACAGTGCCTTAAAACCCCATCACTTGCTCAAAAGTCATTACAGATTTACTAGGAGATGATTTTCCAATTAAATTATGAGGTTTAGGGGCTAGTCTTGCGCCAGATAATCAAAGAAAAAGGTACAATTTTTGGAGTCCTATTCTCCAAGAAAGAAAAGCCACCGAAATGAAACATGCCAAACATATTTGTTTTCCTTAAAATCATAAAAGCCTGATGTAGGATGTCAGAAGTTCTAAGTTGGCAGTAGTCACCCAACCAACATTTTAATACACACTTTGGAGCAAATCATCAGCCATCTAAATGATTTTGTTATCTTAAATCATCAATTATCCAAATATTTTTACCAGCTGAAAGCTGCACATATCAACCAACAAACAATATTGCCATGACTTTTTATACTTCTTGAAAGTAACGTATCAGCAGTATCCAGTAGAGATTATGTAAATGTGTATCACCAAATCTAATTTATCAGATTTCTATTGCTTTCTTCCTTCGTCATGCAACATTCACAACAGAATATTTGATCACACGTTTAAGATTTTCGAAATATTAACATGGTCATGGACATGACAGAATGACAATGTGTCTCTTCTCTAATTCATATTTCACCGTTTAATTTAATGTTTCTTGGACGATACATACAGTGGTTATTTAGCATTGTTCATAATTGGCCAATGTCTAATGATTTTACCATCTAGCTTTTAGATTCTACCCATTTTTGTCTTCTACAGAAGAAATAAAATTCCACTCCTCCTTCAAACCGGCTTGCAAAATTGTGAGCAGAATACAGTTGGACTATTATGTGACAAATGAATGTTTTCACACTTGCTATCCTTGAAAAACTAAAGTTGTATCTCTTGAAAGAACTATGAGCCTCCTATGTACTCTGCATGAAAGCCTACAAATATATGAATGAAGACATCCATTGTAGATTCTAAAAGGTAAGAAAAACTCATTTCTACCATTTAAAAAAAAAAAAATAGTTCTTGTAAAGCTTCAAATTGAGGCTCTCAACATCCAAGGTCATGCAAGGTTTTTTTCACCAATAGATACCTGCCTATTCAATTCCAGCATTTTGATTATGATGTGCTGACATGACCATCTGTCCTAAAATGAGGAATTTTAAGTCCTAGCAATCAGCAACCAAGTTTCAAATAATCCTTAACCTTTCAAAACAGTGACAGATACGGACATCCAGATTTTCAGAATCACAAACTTCTTAAATGGGACATTATATCCATCTGCACCCAACTCTGTATCTATTATGTAGACCTGCTTCTTCGTGGAACCACATCTTCCATAAAGAGAACTTTAGACCTTCTGCACACTACTTAGCCTTATTTCTCCACATGGACAGTGCACAAGGTAGATTGAGGAGGCATATCATAACTGGTTTTCCTGTGAATAACAGAATAGAGTTTCACTCTTGTTTTGGTATCCATTTAATGTTTAGGATTTTAATCTTTGGAAATATCTAAGCTGGTAAATTCATAGATCTCCTAAAAAGGAAGCTACAGGTGCGCAGAACAATCTACCCTTGAAAGCAGCACAAGCAGAAAACTTTGGTAATTCCATTCAATGGCCCAAGGAGTTGCAGGACATCTATTATTCTTGTCACTGTTTGACCTGATGCAAGAAACATGGAGTATTAAAGTCAAGTATTTGTTAACCTGGTTCATCTATTCAAGTTTCCAGACACTAGATTCATAACCAACAAAGTACATCCAAGGTAATCAATCCAAGGTTTTTTTCACCAATAGATACCTGCCTATTCAATTCCAGCATTTGATTAGGATGTGCTGGCATGACCATTTGTTATAAAAAGAGGAAATTTTACATCCTAGCAATCAGCAACCAACTTTCAAATAATCCTTAACCTATAAAAACACTGATTGCAATGAACCTCCTGATTTCCAGAATCACAAATTGCTTAAATGGGACCTTATATTTGCCTGCACCCAACTTTGTCTCCATTATGTAGACCTTCTGCTTCTTCAAGGAATCACATCTTCCATAAAGAGAACATTGGACCTTCTGCACACTACTTAGCCCTACTTCTCCACATGGAAAGTGCACAAGGTAGATTGAGGAGGTATATCAACTGGTACTCCTGTGAATAACAGAATAGAGTTTCACTCTTGTTTTGGTAACAATTTAATGTTTAGGATTTCAGTCTTTGGGTATATCCGAGCTGACATATTCATAGATCTGCTAAAAAGAAAACTACAGTTGTGCAAAACAATCTTGTTTTGAAAGAAGCACAAGCAGAAAAAACTTTGATAATTCCATGTAATGGCCCAAGGACTTAGAGGACATCTATTATTCTTGTCATTGTTTGAACTGATGCAAAAAACATGGGGCATTAAGTTCAAGTATTTGTTAACCTGCTTCGTATATTCAATTTTCCATAATAAACTAGAATCATAAAGTAGAACCATCCCCATGATGACTTCCCCATTCTGGGTAGTGTCAATGGGATCGGTCCTTATACCGAGTCATATACAGATCTTCTGTAGTACCCAGTCCTATAATCTGATTCTTCAATTAGTTCAAACAGTGCCTAAGGAAGCATTTCCCCGCAGGAAAGGTAAGTTCCAAGAATTGATTTCATTCCCGTATTCTAAGATCAAACATTTCAAACAAGATGTTTAACAACAATAAAAAGTATAAATTCCGATGACAACTTTAACAATAACTAAAAATACCCCGAGTATTTGAACGTCTAGTTATTATGACAAGGCATCGATTGTCAACGAATAAAATTCTTAGGAGATTCTAAAATTTCAGTGCAGAAGAAACAAAATAGAAGAATTTCAAGCTAATGCATACAAATTATAGAGCTTTTGGGGATCATAAAAGAATTGACATGGTAAAATAGTTGTTTAAGAAAATATAGCAAAATTCAGTGCCCATACAACATAGAAAATAAGCAATTTAGCTCTTCTGAAAGTCAATTTCAAATCTCCAATGTTATTGTATATATATGTATGGAATTAACAATTCTCTCTGTCATCTTAGCATCTTTGTCTTCTCTAGTCATAAAAATCTAATATATGATTAGCTGCATTCCACTTAAAGATGTTGCACTTGGCTTTATTCAATCCGCTGCACTTATTCTAAAACTGGTCATAGCTCAACTATATCAAGAAACATTACCTGCACTTTCCTGCCTTCTATTTGATCCATTCCATAGAGAACTCTAGTGCACTATGGCAATGGTCATGTTGTCTAGCTAACTTCAGACCTTGATTTCAATTCAAAAGATATAATAAACAGACCAAAAATACTCAATTTGTACTAAAGCACAAAGTCATCATCATTGTCTTGCAACAAAATTGTCAGTAGAGTGTTCCACATGCTAGATGCCAAGAACAAGACACCATCCTTAGGGCCTCATGAACATGGCATGGGCTAGTGTCAATACAATTCTGTCATACTTCTTTAAACTTAAAAACGCATGATCTGAAACCATTTCTGGAAAGGGATTACCTTCAAACTGTGAGGCTACATTTTATTCTTTCTGGTGTCTTTGGCTGATATTTATTACACTCATAACTAAGCTGAAAATGCAAATATTTGAGTCAAAATATTAACACAAGTTATTATTTGTTAGAATTGCAAGAGTTCACATTGTCAGGCTCCTTAATTTTCCACCAAAATTGGGCAGCTTTCAGTGGTCAAAGAAAGCCCAAAAGAACATTTACCTTACCATGATTTCATCTCATATTCCAGACTTGACCTAAAACTATTGTCAACCTTGTACATATGAAAAATAAGACCTGGTCACTAACAATTCCTAAGTCGAAGCAGATGGCATGGCTAGTGAAGCTAAATATTTAAGCATCCTAAACTTAAGAATCTAGGGTTCCAAGTTTGACTTTGTACCAAGGTTTGATTGCACTAAGAAACCTAATTCTCATCATAGCCTACTGAACCTAAATGACTTCATGGACAGCATATGTGAACCATTTGAGCATCCATCAAAACTCCAAAAAATCCCTTTGAGCTTTAGAACGGTAAAAGAACACAGTAATAAAAGTAAAGCGGTAAAATAATCTAATATACTTTAAACTAATCACTGCAACAGCTACAAAATCCATAGATCCATCATTTCCTGGCTCCCATACTGCCTCATTAGTTACATGTGTCCTGCATCAAACAAGTAATCCTAGACTCCCGATGTCAGTAACCGTGTTTTTCCATCATTGCATCCACAACAGCCAAAAATAAAATATCATATAAATGATACTGCATGTAAAAAAGAAAACCATTGCTATAAGGACAAACAAATTAGCATCTAAATCCTTAGGTCTACAGAAATCAATAACTGGTCATATCAGCATTTGAGATAGTACGAAATCTTGTAAACTAATTCAAAGTAAAATTCCTCTTACTTCCCTACCAACTTCAATTTCCAAAATCAAGTTCCTCAAAGTCCAAACTATATGATTCTTGGAATAGCTCTCCAGATGAATTCTTTCTGCTCTCAACACAAATGCCACCTCTTTTAGCTCCCATTCTTTGTTTTCTTAAGTTCTCTTATTACACTATTCTGTTTCAGCGACATAAAAAAAAAACTCAACTTCCTTAAGATCCCCGTAAGACGGCTACCAAAATCTTCACTACCAAAACTGCAACTCGCAAAACAAATTCCTGCATCAACTATCGTTTTCTCTGATGGTTATACAAACACTCGAGATTCTTTTTACTTGCTTGGACGTTGCATCACCCAAAACATCAAAAACTACGGACAAAAAACTCACATTTTTGTATTCATAAAGAAATTTAAATTTTACCGAGAAAATTCTTAGGTAGCGTTGAAGGACCAAATACTTAAGTAGCATTGAAGGACCAAAAATCTGCAGACTGACATATGCATAAAGGTCATTTACCTTTGACAATCTAAACAAAGGGTGGTGAAGCAAGCAGGGCAGCTGAGGACAGCATCAGAATTGTGGCCTTTTCTTTTCTTTTGAACCCATAACTCATCTTTGTCATCAAGATTGGGGTCATAAAATTCTGGCTTTATTGAGTAATCTATCTCATCATCATCAGAAACTAGAAAGAGAAAATATTAAAGATTTAGAGCGAAACCGAATAAAAATTTGTCGTTCAACCTGAAAGTTCTTATTCAGCCAAAAAAAAAAAACCCAAATTTACTAAAAAGCATTGAGATTTTAAAAAATTTGAAATGACTTCTACCTGTTTGCTGAGACTCAGTTGGAGAGCCTTCTCTATCTTCTTTCGGCTTCTCTTGTCCTCCGTTCATCTCTTCTGCGTCTCTCTGTTTTGCTTTTTTTGCTGTATTTTCTGCAAGTTTGGCTGATTTAAATTCAAGCTTGTTTAGTACAAGAATGGGATCAAGCAAATGTAATAGACAAAGAAAGATACTTTAAAAAAAGAGGAGTATTTTAACAATTTTTTATGGTACAAAAGCAGGAGGAAAAGTTTTGTCCTGCAAATGATCCACATCAAGAAAAACATTTTCAGGCCAATCATTTTTTGGGACAGTCGTGAAACTTGAATCAAGGTTTAAGCTCATTAACCTACATTACGAAAGATTAGACATCACAACATGTTAACCTTTTTCTTAGGCATAAGGAAGACAAGAGGGGACTAACATAATACAAATATGAAGTAGACAAAGAATATGAAAATCTAGCACAAATGCATGAAGGAAAAAATTTATGATCAGTTAATCATTCAATGGCTCAGTAAGCAATTTGTTATAACATTCTCTATGTATGACATATGGACTAAATTGAGGGTGGCATGATCTTGTGCCCGTTTTGATATGGAACCAAATATTGCATGTGAGCTTTGACCATAATTATGCCAAGTGTAAAGATGTTTAAAAACCATAGACACAATCAAGCATGAATGGACGAGCCTCACTTATACTTTTCACTAGCACTCTTAGCTTTCAAAAGAACAGGTCATGAATGTAAAACTATTCATTATCTAGTCATCCTCAAGTAAAATTGAAATTGAATACATTATCTTATACATCATAGCGGCCTTTTATAGAATTTCTGGGACCATCTTGTCCAGTTATAGTAGCTGATGGATCAAACTACATGAAGCAGTGTATAGCTTATACCTTTGTCAACTAAACATTAAGGTAGCTTCCTTGGATTGACTGCAAAATTAAAAGCATTCATAATGCCCTGAACTGGAATCAATTAAAGTACTCAAAATTTCTGCTGAATTAAAATTCTGATCAGGTTAAATTTTGTGCTTATTAGAAAACAAGAGAGATAATTTCACACAAAAGAAAGACAGAAATTCTATGTTATTTTCATGTTGTCACAAGGACAAGAAAACTCTAAGGTTGTATCATAGAATTAGTATTAAAACAAATTGAAAGCTAATTTTACATTCCAATAACCAAGATAATTGAAAAAATGGCATCAACTGCAAAATGAAACCCTAACCATTCTAAATCTTCTAGAGAATGAAGCACCAGTGGCTAAAGGTATTTTCCCTCTAAATTTAGTAACTTGTAGATAGGTGTGAAGGAAAAGTCAAATAATTATAAAATACTCCGATAAAACTAATGTTAGTGGATCAAAAGATGATCAAACTTTTACCATCTTGTAGTCAGATCAGATTCACACGACATCAATGGGTTCTAAGCTAAACACTTTACTTTTGAAATGCTTTTTCTAGATACTAGTACCAATCTTACCTAAACTAACCAAACTGTATTGCAGAACTTTGCACTACTAATTACATGGAATTCGGTAGCCAATTACTTGTCTAAAACATGTTTCTTAAAAACTTCATAATGGTGTATTTCATTGAAATCATTGAGCTTCGAAGTCACCGGCAATTCTTACATGGCCTGGTCAAGCACAAGTGAGAATTATGTTTGATGACCAGCTTCATTATCTTATAGCACAAACCGATGAAGCCCACTCTAACTAGAATTCGAATGTTCTTTTTATTTTCCTTGTGTAATTTTACATACCCAATAATCCAAATATAAAAAACAAATTATTTTAATGATAGTTTTGTTTTCCTTAGAGTAATTTTACATACCATTAGTCGAAATACCAAAACAAGATTTTTCCTACGCTTTCTACCAAACAATTGGTGACCATACTCAATGTACCCAAATCCTGCATACCACAGGGTTGAACCGATTCTTAAAAACAAATAATAACAACCAAAATTTTCATCTGCCAACAATTCAAAGGGGATGAGGAAGGTCAATACTAGAGCAATTAGAAAACTTCAAAAGAAAGAAATCAAAAGATTTTACCTCTTCTCTTTTCAACAATAAAACCCACCCGCTAAACTACTACACAATCCTAGCTGTAAGAAGACCAAGATTAAGGTCACAACAACAGCCCCAAAATCAGCATCACCATGTAGGATTAAAGAATGATAAGAAAAACAAATTTTAAGACGAAGCAAACAAGCATGTACAGAAGAAATAATCCATCTTTGAAAGGAAAATCGGGTAAGGAATGAGAGAATACCTCAAAAATGGCCTCCAATTCTTTATAACTGTGATATAAAAAGCTGAAATAAGGGATGAGATGAAAGTGTAATAGCCAAATTTGAGGTCTTTGAGGCTTCTAAATTGTGTGAGAAAGAACGTTCTCAATCTTCTGGATTTTTGGGTAAATTTTGTCTATGAGATTAATCACAGGTTTATCGTCGAGATAATTTTAGAAACTTCTCTTGACATTTTTTAACAGTTTAATTGTCCCATCCTTCCTCACTGCAGCAATAATAAAAAAATAATTTCATTAATTATGCTGTTTCTATGTAAATGACAGATTTTCAATTTAGGAAAAATTTAAGATTTTTTACTTATAATTTCCCTTACTTTATCTTTCAACCCATGCATCCTCCCACGTAGAGCTGCAAAAGAGTCGAGTCGAGTCAAGTTTTGAACTTATCGAGTCGAGCTTGATTTAAAAATAGGTGGATTCGAATTCGAGCTCGAGCTCGACTGAAAAACACTAGCTTGAGTTCGACTCGATAAGACTCGCGAGTTGAAGTTCAATTTTTTGCTCGTGAGCAGCTCGAATTTTTGACTCTTGAACAGCTCGTTAGCTCGAATTTTTGGAATTAATCTAACAAAAAACATCATTTTATCAACTTATTCCTAACCAAATTATGAGCATAATCATAACTTACAATTCATTGCTACAATTGACTATAATTTTTCACATGATCATAATAAAAAAAAGCCTACAAATTTTTCACTAAATACAATCATAAATTTAGAAATACATGCCACATAAATGTCTATAATTTAAATGCTCAGCACTTCATACAAGTTCAACATTCTCGGTCACAAAGTTCAATATCAGAAAATAAGTAAATAACAACCAAAAGCAGGCCAAGAACTTCTTGCTACAGAAACATATTGAACTACAAAGTACAAACTAAGCATAATCATTGAAGTCACGAACTTCTTCTCTTCCTCTGATCAGCAACAGTATCATATTGAACCTGGATAAGTTTGAAGTATTATGTGAGCCAATCTACAAGTACAAAATTGTTTTTAGGATGATTAACTATGGCTGCTTAAATAACAAAGCTGAAATTATTTGAAAATTTCATTTTCTTAAGATGTAAAACTCAAAGATTCTGATATAACATTAGGCATCAAAACCAAAATGGCCGCCAAAATCGTCTCTATATGTCTCACAGTTTCACACGCACCAATAAGCTGCACAGCCAAGAAAATCTTGATTCTATATTAGACTAATTTTGAACCTTAAGATTCATAGATACCTGCTGAAGATGCAACTTTACCAACCAATGGAGAAGTCGGATCTCAAATAATGGGATAATAAATCCATTTATCATTGTTTTCATTTCCTCCACCTCCAAAAACTTTCCGCAGCTTGTCACTAAATCAACTAGATGGATAATCTAGAATCATGAAATATTTCAAAGAAAAATGTTATGAAAGACTCTCTTAAACATACACAGCAAGAGTAGTTAATGGAACCACATTAAATGGTTCATCTTCAAGTATTGAAGGAAACATTCTAATGCCAACATCTAAAATTTTTTCAAATTGGCTTATATATGCACATCAAAATATCAAAGCAAGATGGCTAAGGGCCGCAAAGAGTCACAAAGTTTTAGACAATCTACAAAAATAGCATCTAAAAATCCTGCCCAGAATTCAACTAATGAGCAGCCCAAACAATAAATTAAACAACAGCTAAAAATCATCTAAAAAAAGGGAACAAAAGCAGCCAAATAACTTCCATTTTAGTTGCAATGAAACCAGCCACCAAATAGATCATATACACATATAAAGAAACCAACAACCAAATGAATAAAGAGACCAATAGCCAAAAAACTGAGAATATAGATTACCTAAAACATGAAAAAGTTCAAGGAATAGGCAATGAAATCTCTTGTGTTGACTTCATTTCTGCAAAGTAAAAAAAAAATAATAAAGACCAAGATTAAGCCAACTATAAAACATATTGTAATAGATGAAATAGTAATTTACAACATAATTACCTTATCCCTTTTTTTCACCCCGTGTAGCTTACGACACCAATCCCCAGCACACATCAACATTTCCACAGTTTCTGGAGCTAAAGAAGCACGGTAGGAGTCAAGCACTCTAGTTCCAACACTAAATGTCGCTTCCGAAGCTAAGGTGCTAACAGGAATGGCTAAAATATCAGCAGCCATCTTAGGCAAATTCTTGTATTTTGTTGTGCTTTTCCACCATTTCAAAGCATCTAAGTTGACAATATCCAGGCTCGACTTCTCCGTAGCACTAAGAAGGCCATCTTCAAAGTAGATATCTAGCTCATTCTTCTCTGGTTGAACGGGTTCCACAGTAGGAATATGAGATAGAAATTCACACATTCCAGTAACGTGTGTCATTGTAGAGGATGAACTACTGCTACTCTTGCTAACTGGATCATTTGTCACTACTTGAGAGCTTGCTCCAGAATGTCTTGAACTTGAAACATGCACCTCCACATACTCAGCATATAGATCATAGAATGCTTGCCAAACTTTGTTTATATTCGCTTGCACTTCATGCGGAGGATATATCAATGGAAAGCAGTAGTTGATAACTCGCATCTTGAGCCTGGGATCCAAGATGGCTGCTATAAACATCATCAGATTACACTCACCCCAATACTTGTCAAATTTCATCTTCATCTTCCAGACCATTAATTGAATAAAGTTGAGTTCATCATTTGCTTTGCTATCTAGAAGCATTTTTATCCGACAAACTTCATTTAAATATAAATTAGCTATCGGATAATCACTCCCAGATATTACATGAGTCACATTCCAAAAAACTCCTAAAATACTGCACACCTTTTTTACCTTTTCCCAATCTTCTGTGGAAGGACAAAAAGTATAGCTTGGCTCTCTATCTTTGAATATCGAGAACATCTCATGGAACTTGAGAGCACAATCTAGCATCTATTTTGCAATTGTAAATCAGCACTTTTTCAGGCAATCGCAGCTGGTGTACAATTTCACCAAAGATCAATTGCCTCCCTTCAGTTTTGTTTACAAACTCTACACTTGCCCTTATGTCATGAATTATTTCTTGAATTTCACTAAGGCCATCTTGAACCATTAGGTTAAGTATGTGAGCACAACATCTCACATGGAATAACTTTCCTTTGGCCAACAAGCACTTGTTTCTCGAGAAGGTGTCCTTCAAACATCGTAGTGCGGTGTCATTATTTGATGTGTTATCAACTGACACTGTATAAATTTTGGTCTCAATGCCCCAATCCAATATGCATTTGTAAATAGCATCTGCAATGGCAATGCCTGAACGTGGAGAGGGAACATGCACAAAGTTGAAGGCCAGTTTTTGTAATCTTCACTGGGTGTCAATCCAATGTCCAGTTATAACCATGTATTCAATTTTTTGGTTCTTGGACTTTCGAAGGTCTGTGGTCAAGCTAATTTTCTTGACTTTACTCAACAAATGCTTCAATTTCATCTTCTCTCTTTCATACACGAAAAGACAATCTTTCTTGTTGGTAGTCCGGCATTCAGGCATTCCCCTTTTTCTTGTTGGAAAGACAATCTTTTGCCATTCAGGCATCCCCTTTTTCATCATTAAGTTGAAGCCATCTTCCTGCACAATTGAAAAGGGATGCTCATGCATAAGCACCCACTTAGCGCGCTTTGTCTCATGGCAGCCATGTCAAAGTTGCTAGTATGAAGGAGGAAATGAGCATTTGAGCTAGAATCAGCAGCTGGAAAATTGAATTTTTGCTGGCGTGCCTCTACTATTTTGAGTTTCTCCAATCGTTTAGGACAATTTTTCCGATGCCTTAACAAACTTGAAGTTGTACTGGACTTCATCTTTTTGAATCTAGACTGGCAATGCCTACACTCTGAGTAAATTGTTTTTTGAGGTCCAACTTCCACATCTTCGAAATCATCCCATGCTTCAGATTTTCTGACTCTCTTTTTCTTTTTAAAAGCATCTAGAGTATCACCTTCAATAGCATCTTAGTTTGAAGTTTGAACAGGTGCTTGTGTATCGCATTCTAACTGCTCCTCTTCACTTCCTAATTCTTCATCACCAAGAGAGTATTCCAGCTCTTCTCCGTTGTCATTTCTACCCTCTGTATCAATGATATTCACAGGACTAGTGGAATTCCCACCTGTTCTACCTAGCTGTGAAGACGCATCTTCAGCAGACTTATCCATATTATGATTCAACTATGAATAAAGGAAAATAACAAAGCATGATTAGACAGCCATCTTTTACTCTCAAACATTCAATACTATAAAATACATGGAACTAACGAGCTTGTGGTTTTTAATTCTGTCAAATTTTCCATATTAAATCATCCCAAGCAGAAAAATATCAGCCAAGAAAAAAGTGCAAAAACCAGCCCAAACAGCTGATTCAAGAGCCCTAAAAAAATAACACTTAACTACAAAAAAAAAGCACTTAACTACAGAAACCAATAGAGAAATCCATATGAATTAGGTTGTAGCACAATAATAACATTTCGGATACATTGTGAGCTCAAGAGATTCACCCAATAACAATGCCAAGTTTTATTTCCCTGAAGTTTACAAGAGACCCATTCACAATAAACGACAACAGGCCTCTGCTTTTTCATCATGTTATACTACCGACAAGTCCAATCAAAAACCCCAGAAGAACCTACAGGACCAATAAATAACTAAAAAAAATAATACATATAGAGCAGGAAAAGAACCAAATGGCCTTCAAATAAGTAGATTAAGTTTGCAAATATATGTTCATGGACATATGCACGTTCTCAAGTTTGCAAACATATTTTGAACAAATGCAACTGGAAATGACTGTGACTCTTTTTAAACCATTTACACAAAATTGACTAGAAAAAAAAACTGAAAAAATGATTAAAAGAATTCACAAGAAAAAACACTATGCTAGCAGAATATATAAACTGATTAAGTAAAACCGAGGGAAATAAGCAGCAACCGGGGGTTTATGATTTAGTTCTTGATTATTAAGCGTTGTAGTATGTTGTACTATAACCTATTGAATGAATAAACTGTCAAATGATTTGTTGTTTATTTAGTGCTAATAAAATCAATGTCTTTGTATTGAAATACTATTCCAGGTTTTGGCTTTTCCTATAAACCAACAAAGTTTCAGTTATACAATTACATAAACAAGGAAATCAACCATGTTCTCGAAATTAATTCAACAGAATGCAGAACTGGATTTTCAGACAATTCACGAGAGAGTATGGGAGGGGGAGAGGGAGAGGGGGAGAGGGGGAGAGAGAGAGAGTGTGACAGCCCCACCTTACCCTAAGGCGAACCAAAGGGTTCGGCGGACCGCCTGCCCAGCTCTCGCCAGGACTAACGGTTCGGTATAGAACGGGCTAATATAATCCGGATCTTACCAACGCGGGTAAACAAATCAAAATGTTAAAAGTGAAATCGAAGTCGGCTATGAATAGTAACTGACCCGTCAGAACCCAACTGAAATAGCAAGCAAACATTCACATCTGAACTTTAGCGATTACAATCCAAAATGACATACAAAAGTTTTCAAAAGTTAATATATATACACGGTTTGCCAAATCAAAAGAGAAAACGCCCCAAAAGTACACTTAGGGTTTTAATCAACGAGCTATACAAAAGACATGCCCAACTAGCTCAATTTGGCAGCCATTTGTCAAATCCAGACCAAAAGTGTTTATTTTCCTGTAAGGAAAACAAAAGGAACAGAAAGGGGTGAGCTTGCGCTCAATGAGGTACCAAACAGATAGCATTAAAATCATGGCATTTCACATTTAACAAATCAGATACACATGTCAGATGTAAAGTAAAGTAACCAATGATTCAAATCAGAAGGATACAGGTGGCTCTCAGGAGCCAAATTTCCAGCGCAATACTTGATCCAAACCGGTTGACTCTCCGTCAACGTATATAGAACCAACGCGTCCGTAGACCTCACTTCGCACCGAATTCCATCCACCAAACACCCCTTTACCGGGCCCGCTCACCGTATTCGAACATAAATGGTAATACTCGAGTATACCGGAATCAAGGGTCTCAATACCCAAAGATCCCCGAACAGACTACCGTGGTTCGTTATCTAATCGTCCAGGCCCTTGCCGGCCCGACTCGAATAACTTAGCCACAGGATTGAACTCATAAGTCATAGAAATCCGAACAGATGCAGACACAGATAACAGATTCAAATTTTGCATAGTAAATTGGCATATGAACAGACAAGAGAACGAGTGTGATAAAGTACACCCTCGTCTCGAACAAATAAACAGATTACAGAGCAGAAATCAAGTTAAACAGCAATGGAGGGGAGTGGTACACTCACCGATTCAACTTCAAAAGTTTTTACTTCAGATTGGCCTTAATCGCCAAGAAACCCTAAAATAATCACAATAAACCAATTGAAGGTTTCACATCCATAATCGAGTAAACAAAATGCACATGAGGCTCGACTACTTGTCGTATGCCTCGCCAAATAATTACAAATGCAAGGGTACAAAACATGATTTTTGGGAATAAAAAGATAACATGAAGACCTAGGTTCAACAACCCAAAAGCCCTTTCATTTCTACCAAAAGGCAAATCCAACTTAAAAGAACCAAACGGCCTAGAAAATCGGGCAGCACTTCCCCTAAATTTCTTACTTTTCCAGCCATTAAGGCTTCATTATTTCCTCAAATCAGTCCCAACATCTCACACAAAAGTCATCTCATTTCCCAAAAGCCGTTCACGAGGCTCAAAGTAGTACAAGTACAAAAGTTAGCTAGGAAAAGACCGGAATGAAAGCAAGCCCTAAAACATGCAAACAAGTACAAGGAGACTCGATAACGAGTCATAAACCAATGCCAAGTATGACCCCAATAGGGTTCCATAAACATATACAAACATTAAAGAAAACCAGAAATTTCGGACATGCAATTAACTTTGGCCCTGAAAAAAATAGGTTTTGACTTTACTTTGCGGTAATAGCACCAAATGCACCACGATTATCGGATGAGGGTGAAAGACCCACCATTTCAAAGCTAAAAGATAGGGCTACAACATCACAGAAGGTCACTCAACCCAGTTTTGAGTGCAAACAGGTCAAAAATTCAAGATACTTCATCAACAACGTAAAACAGATTCACCAAAACGCATTCTAGCGGAAACATCATAACTCAGGCTCTACAAGTCCAAATCCAGAAATTCCAAAACCAGCTGAAAACTAAGAAACAGGGTTAAATTTCATCAGAAGGCCTCAACAACCAATTCGGAAGCAATCTAGACCAAAACAGCCAATTACAGTCGCAAATCCCAATTTCGGATAAAACCAGAACAGCAATATTAATTTCGACTTTTCTCATTCCACACTACTCCGATTGACCTGAAATTTTGTAGGTACCTCTAAAATGTTATTCCCTATAACTTTCATGTTTTGAGGTAAGGCCAACTCGGCCTCTATCTAGGACCAAAAATTTCGGACAGAATGAAGAACCAAGAACCCTAATTTTCCAGATTTCTTCCAAAACAGAAATTAATTGCAATCTTCCACCTTTTCCACCTCCTAGAGTCATTAAACATCAGTTCTCATCATCAAGGATAGCCACAACATCACATTCATATTAAACCAGAAAATTCATCAATAAATTGAAACTTCATCAATTCATCCAAAACCAAGAAGTAAACCACAAAATTCATCACTTTAACTACCACTAGGCACTAATTAAGCTTCATTAAGTGAAGGAGAAAGTTCAATCACCACTCACCTAGTAAACAAGAGAGGAAGAGTTGTTTGTCACCTTAGCTTCCCAAAACACTTCACCAAACCACTTACTAACACCTAAAGAAGAGATTTTATGGAGTGATTTGAAATTGTATCGGTTTAATTTGAAGATTGGAGCAAGATTATGAGGTAGGAAGTTGGAGGATTTTGTTCTTCTCTTGAGCAAGAGGTTCGTCCACAAGCTTGGAAGAAATGGAAGATATTTGGTCAATTTTTGGGTTTATGTAATAAATGGTAAAAAGATAAATAGTAAGTCAAATGTAAGAAGGAATCTCTAAGTGACACATGTCACTTTCATTAATTACTTGCCTAACCTTTTATCTCTCTCACACCAACCACTTGGTAACCTCTAAATATCTCATAACAACCGATAAATTAAATCCAGTATCCAAGACTTAACCTAGTTGGCCGAATTTTCCCGAACTTCTCACACTAGTGGGTCCCACGTCCGGTATACGCTCTTAATTTCTCAAAAACTATACGATACTAGAAAAATCCTCTAAAAACTATATTTACTCATAAAAATTATCTAGAAAATTTTTCGGATACAGAAAGTGCAGCAAACAAGTCATGAAAAATGCGAAAACCTAGAAAATGCAATTTACGGGTTCTCACAGAGAGAGAGAGAGAGAATTTAACACTTAATTAACTAAAAAGCCATAATTTGAGCTCAAAAATGTTATTTTAGTATTTATTCCAGCTAAAATACCAGTTAAATTAACTAGAGGGAAGCAGCAAACTTCAGACAAGAGAAAATAATCTACTTACAAATTCTTTAATTGAACAAGTGAAGCTGCGACCCAAATGAAATCCCATATCCAACGTAGGAATTAGGAGAACGCCAAACCAACCTTAAATTAGAAATCAAATTGAGGGCTTTTCTCTTGAAATTTGGATCCGAGGTGAGAAGTGAAGGTTGGGCGACGCGAAAGGAAGAAGGACGGTTAGCAGTCATTAAGACGCGCCGTGGGCGAGCCGCCAGGTATTATTTTGATAACGATGGCTCCGAATACAGCCAGGCCAAGAAGAAGAAGTCGAATTGCAGGCAATTAACTTTACAACGTGGCAGTGGTGGCTGTGGTGGTGGTGGCTGACGGATGGCGGTGGCAGTAGTGGCTGTGATGCACTCGTGGCGGTGGTGGCTAGGGTTTGTTTGAGAAAGTGTGAAGGAAAGATGAAAGAGAGATGCGAGAGAAGCAATTAGAAATGGAATTCAATTTGGGGAAAACAACTTTTGATCTGAGCCTCTGATGCTTGAATTCCAAGTTCCAACTTAGTAATTAGTTATACAAATAGGGGCAATTTTGTAATTACATAACTTGACGAGCTAACGAGCTTAATCTTAGATAGCTCGAGTTCGACTCGCTTCATAAACAAGCGGCTCGATGAGCTAACGAGCTTAATCTTAGATGGCTCGAGTTCGACTCGCTTCATAAACGAGTCGCTCAAGTTCGAGTTTGACTCAAGCGGCGAGCCGTTCGGTTCGTTTGCAGCCCTAGTCCTAGGTCTAACTTATTAATTCACTTATAGGTGATTATTACACATGATCAACAAAAAAATTTCTATCATCTACAACCAAATAAAACAACTTCCAAAATTTAATGAAACAAAACTTTTATTGTGACAGCCCCATATCTCCTCAGGTATTCGACTCGTGTTAATTGAATTGTTAAGTCTTCTTGATTAATTTTGAGCAAATTCAATTTGTCTCAAGGATTGTGATCAAGAAATTGAAAGAGTGGTGAGATTAATAGAGCGTGTGTACCTGAATGTAAACACGAGAGTGAGTGAATGCACGTAAGGGAGTGTTGTAAGGAAATTTCTTTCTTCTCACTAACCATTCTTGCATATTCACAAACACTTTTGGTGGAATGGAGAGATCCACTTCCAGATATTCAAGTGGAACACCTTATTACATTAATGATTGGCGACATCATGAGAAGGAATTAAAAGGATATCAAGGAGTTGGTTCTTCTAACTCTAAAGTATCCATACCATATTTCAGTGGTCTTAAAGATCCTGATGCATGCTTAATATGGGTAAAGAGAATGGAATGCTTATTTGGACATCAATCTTATACTGAGAAGGAGAAGGTAGAATTGGCTATCCATACTTTTAATCATTATGCTTTAACATGGTGGAATCAATTTGTGAAGGAACGCTGATTACGTGGACTATCTTCAATTTCCAGTTGGAGTGCATTGAAGAAAATAATGCTTAAGAGATATACTCCTATTTACTTTGGAGAGTTGCTACAAAAATTTCACTTACTTAATCAAGATTCTAAACTATGATTGAGTATTTTGAAGAGATAGAGTCAATAATGAAGCAAGATGGGATTGAGGAAGATCTAGACACTACCATTGATCAATTTTTGGATGGCTTGAATAGAAAGATTGTTGATCGCATTGAAGTACTACCTCATATGAAGTTGAGGGATGCAGTAAGTATGGCAGTTAAAATTGAAAGGCAACTTCAAAGAAGGAAAGAGAAGGTTTATCTAACAACTTCCATGCCTAAGTTGAAGAATGAGCCACATGAGAAATCATATTGGGACATCTACCAACGTCTGCTACATGAGAAGCAAATAAAGGAGAAATCTAAATGCAATACTCAAGCATCTTCTAATATGGACTTTGTGGATGCTGTAGCCAATGACAATCCACCTAAACCCATCATAAGTGGAGTTGAATTTGAAGAAATCATTATTGAAGCTATGGAATGGGAGAATGAAGTTAAGAGCAAATTCAATAATGTACAAAATGTGAATGTACATTAAATAAAAGTCGAAGGAAGTGATAATGAAAAAGAAAGTGCATTGTGCTTGAGTGAGAACATGAGTGAGCGTTCTCTTGAGATCGAGAGTATGATTGTAAAAACTGAGAGAATTAATGAGAGTACTTATTTATCTACTAACAATCTTAACTTTAATTTATTTAGTGTTTCTTATTTTGTGCAGGTTAAACAAAGTGCAACCGTCTTGGTCTTAAGTTGTTCAATTCCTACATCTATTGGAGAGTTAGAGAGCTTTCACGGAATTGGAGTCTTGAGTGTTGTTTCGATTTGTTATCAACATATGTTCAAACTTCAAGTTAGAGATATTTTATTTGTTGATCAGCCAATTGCTGTGTCAAATGGAGTGGCTACACTTGAACTTTGTTTCATATTTTCTTATAATTTCGATAATGTTGTTCCAATCTTTCTTTGTCCATTTTTTAGTTCATTCGACACTAACTTCATTGTTTTGTTTGTAGATTCCAAAACTGTGAGAACCCAGAAAAAAAAATTTTATTTAGGTATTATTTTATTCCTGTGCACCCGTTTTCTTTTATTTTCTTTCTTAAATTACTTTTATCAACATTTTATCAGTAAATATAGTTTTTAAATCATTTTTCTAGTATAAGGTAGTTCGTGAGAAATTAGGAACGTATTTTGGACGTGGGACCCGCTAGTGCATTAAGTGAGAGAAATTCGGCCAATTAGGTTAAATTTTGCGCAAAGGGATTTTATTACTAGGGATTAGGAGATAGTTGGAGGTTACCTAGATGGATTAATCATGGAGGGACAAGAGGATAACTCTAGCAAAAACAAAGTGCCAAGTGTCCAATTGTTGTTGGACTAAGCTTACCTAACTTTTGACTTAACTTTCTTTACTTTACTTAAAGTCTAATTTTGACCAAGTTGTCTTCATTCTTCATCTCCTCATGGCCGAACCTCTCTAGCCAACAAAGGAAAGAAATCTTCAACCTTTCATCTTCAAATCCTTGCTCAATCTTGAAAACTAGCCGATTATTTCTTGAATTAGTCCACAAAATCAACTTCCTAAGGGTGTTTGAAGAGCTTGGTGGTGTTGTTTTGGAAGGAAATCTCCTAAGCTACAACCTTTCTTGAAGAACTAAGGTATCTTGCTTGGAACTCATCTTTTGGTTTTAATTTTGGCCAATTGGTGCCTTATAGTAGCTATATACGTGATTTTTCGGAAGATTTGGTGGATTGGAGTGAAGCTAGCTAATTTTCTGATTTTTGTGGGAATTTTCTGTTTTCCTATGATTGAGATGATTGAGCTGGAATTGATGGTTCTAAATGGCATTATATAGCTCTCTTGTGCGTTAATTGTGGTTAATTGCGAAAAATTTCCGCTTGTGCGGAAAATTTCAGATTTAGGGTTACTAATTGGGGGTTTTCTATGGTTGATAGTTGAGCTTCTAATTGGCTATAATTGAGGGGTATTATGACCCCAATGAAGTATATTGAATGGCTTATGAATTGTTTGGGTGCTTGTGGTTGTGTTGGATAGCTTTTAATGGTTGTCTTGTAGGTTGGAAAAGCTGAAATTTTAGGGGAAATGCTGTCCAAGTGTCTAGGGTATCGGATTCTTATGAGTTGGGTTGAGATTTGATAGAAATGAATAATCTTAGGGTTTATTTCTACTTTTAACCCTAAATGTTATGTATTTTTCATTTCCAAGCTATATTTGGGTCTTGCCTTAATAGTTCCTAGAAAAAGGTATTCGACTTGTGTTTGAGTTTTCATTGTACTTTCTTGATTGTTATAGGGCGTGCCGGTGATCCGAGGCTCACGTCGGGCGAAAACTTGTGAAATTTCTTTGTTGAACTTGGTGAGTGTACTACTCACATGTTTGTTATTCCGTGGCTTTCTTGTACTTGAATTCTGTGATTTGGACTAGTTATGATGATTGTTTGAGCTAGGTGAGGCGAGGGTGTACTTTACCACTCTCGTACTCTCTGGCCTTCTTGACTGGTTATTACATTAGGCTTACTTGACTGTTTATTATATCACTTGAATACTCTTGACTGTACTTGATTTGGTGTCGATTGGATACCAATCTTTACTGTAACTCTGGACCTTTACTGTTCACTCTGAGCTCTACCTCATTGGAAGTCAATGGACTCGAGCCAGTAAGGACTTGGTCGGGGACATTTGACAAGCCATGGGGACTGTATTTGGGAATCTTTGGGTATGAGACCCTTGATTCCGGTATACTCGAGTAATACCAATTCTGTACTGTTTGGTGTTCGGGCCCGGTAAGGGGAAAGTGAGGTGGACGGATAATTGGAGTAAAGAGGAGTCTACGGTCATGATTACTTGGTATACATTGACGGAGAGTCAATGAGATGAGATCAAGCATGACAAAAGAGGAAAAGGGCTCTTGAGAGCCATCCGTATCATTTTATTCCCTACACTTGGGTGTTGTTGCTTTTACTTCCTTGACGTGCGTATTTGGACTGAATATTCTTATGTTTATGTGATCCTGGTATATTTTCGTGATTGTACCTCATTGGGCGAAAGCTCACTCCGTTAATTTTGTTTTTCTTACAGGGGATTATCTTTTGGACTTTTGAGTTTGAAGATGAGTTGAGTCGAGCTAGTTGAGAGATTTTGTATAGCTCCTCAATAGTGGCAACTTGATTGTACTTGGATTTACATGTTTCCTTTTGCCTTGTAATCATACAAATGTGGTTTGTAACAGTGTGTGTGTATTCATGTTCAATGTATTATACTTGGCTTGTATATATTTTCCTTTCAGGGATTGTAAGAAGTCATTTGCATTTGATTGGGTCTTGGTGGATTGTGATGTAGCCGTCACTATTCGCTTTACGTTTTGACTTTTGTTTTCCGTTTCTCGATTGTTGGTTTGGTTAAGCGCGCTAATAGACTCCCGAACGACCTGAGTTGATGTTTACCGTTTTAGTAGTCCTGGCGAGAGTTGGGCAGGCAGTCCGCTAACTCCTTTGGTACGCCTTAGGGGAAGGTGGGGCTGTCACAAAAACTATCCATTCTTATTTAGTTTCATCCATGCAAGATATGCAAAGTTGTAAAGATGCGTCATATAAACATCAAGTAGTGAAGGATTGTACTACTTTACATAACCAGATTAGAAGTTTTTCTAGTCTACTTAAGCATCGCTATGAAGATCCCTATCTAGTAGATGCAAATGATAAATTTTTAAGTGATTTCATACCTACAAGTACTTACTATTTAATTTCTTTTGTAGGTGCCGAATTTACAATCCGAGACAAAGAGTTCATGTGAGTGGTTATAGAGATTGTTCGTGAACATCTTAGAGTAAAGTGGCACTATAATTAGTTTCGGATACATTGGTACATCTCTTGGTTGAAGACTTTGCTCGTGAGTTCCTTACACTTAATAAGTGCCATGCAATGTGGTATGCTCACATGAAGGTGTTGCCCGAAGTGCTGCATTTTCTCCAATCTGTCGATTTGAACGCAAATCACTTTTAAGAGAAAGGGAATGATACGAACATATGATCAATGGCATCAAATTCTAAATATGATTCAAGATAAAAGAGCAGTTGATTTATTGAAACTCAACAAATCCGAATCCCTTCCTTAGTTTGGAATAGTTTTCCGTAGTTTGTCATTATTTCAGCTTATAACTATTGTGTGTCATTTGCTTGGAAAATTCCAACCATGTGTGTTTCACTATTTCTAGTAAGTAGTAGGTAGTTAATTAGTTAATGTTGAGCCGTTAGTTTCACACAATAAAGACTAAGGTCATGTTGACCATAATTAAGCCAATTTGAGTTAATTAATTTCCTATTCTAATCGAGTTAGAATTTTAGGAAAGTAGTTAATTGTTTCAATTGGTTTAGGTCTTTGAGTCTTGTAAAAGGTTATAAATAAGTGTGACGCCCCCACTTCTCTCTAAGGCGAACCAAAGGGTATCCGCGGAACGCCTGCCCAATTCTCGCCAAGACTCAAGACAATTTGATTCAATCTTAATACAATACTAGTCATTCCGACAAGATAAAGTAAGAAAGTGCGGAAACTTTCAAGCTTAACAATGTATATAATTAATACAAGCCTACTAAAGAGAAGTCGTTTCCATAACTGACTGTCCAAGTCTTACACTACCAGGTCAAAATAAAGCGATTATCCAATTCTTACATCGGATTTTCCAAAATACACATCAAATCCCAAATTATACAACAGCCAAAATATCTAGCTAATTGCATTTGAAACCTTAATACACAAGTACATCCAGAGGGTTTCTCGGAGATTCACTCCATGTCCTTTCCTGTTAAGGAAAACAAATCTACGGGGTGAGCGATTGCTTGTCAGGCCAAGAACACACATGCAAGCACATTGTCCAAGTAACAATCCCAATTAACGAGTAAAAAAATAATATTCAAGTAAATGACAATTCAAGCAAGAAGGGTAAACAGAAACAATTCAAGGATATAGGAGCTCTCAGGAGCTATCTTCCACTTGCTTTACCAATCTCATTCGTATATCTTCCCACGATGACTCTCCGTCAACCGGGTTGATATTTTCAATCCGTAGATCTCCACTTACTTCTCAAGTCCGTCCACCGTACACCGTACCGGGCCCGCACGACATTTATAAGGCGATACTCCACGAGTATGCCAAGCGAGATCTCTCCAATAGATCAAGCTTATCAGGTAATTCCCATGGCTCACCGAGGTTCCCGACCAAGCCCATGCCAGCTCAAGTCCCAAGGTCAGCCTATGAGTTTGGGCGTCCCCCATGTAACATTTGTGAGTCGAGGAGATTCACTCCAACGACGTATGCAACCATAGCATACCATTTCATTTCATCCAAGTATTCAATATCATCCAATTATTCATTTCATTCAATATATTTCATTCCATTCATTTCAAATGAGAACGAATGGGGTAAAGTACACACTCGACTCCATTTTCAAAATCTCCAATCATTTATAACAGTTAAGCATGTATCAAGTACTCATACACTTGACACTCACCAAGTAAACAAAGAAGTAATGCCCTTTTGAGGGTTTAAGCGTCCACCGTAGGATCCTCTTGAAGGTCCTCTTGTGTGCCAGAGCAATTAATAATGAATTATCACTTATAAACCTCAATTATCATGGCAGATTGCACACATGTACAATCTAGAAAATATCGCGATGACAAGCCTAAATTTTCTTGAAAATCGAGGCTCAAAAGTGGGGTTCAACAATCATAAGAAAATCTAATTTTTATCTTTAAAATCATTGGATGGGAACAAGTAAGTACGAAATCATGTAAATCAATTTCCAAATGATCGATCGAAGACGAACTGAAGCGTGACACGTCACAATCCGGCCAAGAACTGGCCGGATATCTGGCCGAATTTCTGGCCGAATTCGAGGCAGTGAGAGATCCAAATTTTTTTCAATTTCCACTACCAATCCGGCCAACTATCCGGCCAAGAACTGGCCGGATATACAGCCGGATTCTTTGAAAATGTCCCCGCATGAGAATTTTACAAAATGGCCAACAATTATCGAATTTAGGGGCATTCTTTGAAAAATCATAACTCACTCTCTGAAAGTCCAAAATTGGAAAAATTAGTACCGTTGGAAACTACTTCAAAGTACTAAAAGTTTCTAGAAGATACTATTCCATGATTCCAAATGGAAGATATTCAAAATTCGGCCAAAAATTGCTGTTTTGGAATGCCAAGACAGATTTGGTTTGATTTTCGGCAAAGTTTTGGAAATTCGGCAAAATTCACACAATTCGGACTAGCCTCTAAAATTTAGAACTCAATTATAGTTACAACCAAAGTTTTCAACACAACAAGCAGAACAAAAATTAGAGTTTTGAGCACCGAGATATAGTGGCTCAAATTCACTGAAATTTCCTCCTCAAACAGGGGTTTTTTCAGGTTTAAAGCTTGAGCTTTGGTACTTTAGTTGAGCATGTAAACGAACTTGGAATGGCACCAAAGTTAGTAATATTACACTACCATCTAAGGGATATTCCTCTGTAAATTTTCAAGCAAAAACTCGCACGAAAAGTCAGTTAACAAAACCATTGAAATTCCAAGAATTTCCAAGGCAAATCTGCCTTGTACTTTAGTTTTCCTTTTCTCAAACATCTGGCCAATGAACATTCCTCAAAAATGATTCATTTATGAGGAAAAAGTCTAGGAAACAGCCAAAATAGTTTGATAGGTGATTAACACCAAGGATTTCGAATAACAAGTCCCAAATCAAGATTAGCTATAGATCAGTCCAGAATTAGGGTTTTCTTTCACGAAAATAGATCTGAAATTCGGCCACATCTCACTCAATTCAACTCAGAATTGAGCATGGTCAGTGGAGTTGAAAACTAGATTCATAATGCCACAATTTCTTAGAAGGAATCATTTTAAAATTCTATCGACAACTAGTTCATATATGAGCATCAAGTCGCAGCTCAGAATAGGACTTCCAGTACAGATGAGAAACAGAACAGGCAACTTTACAAGGCTACGGCTCATTCAAGTGGAATCAGGGCATGCATTTTATACCATTGGAAAACTGGAAGTGTCTAGTTTCTAATGCCATAAACGACACTCGATTTCGACGTCGGAATAAGGAGTTATGGCCGAAACAAAATCACTGCCAGAGAGGCTTTGGTTACGTTTCCAGTTTTGCTACATTTTTTAAATCTCAACTTTTGGCCAACCAAATCAAGTGATTTTTGGTGGAAACTTTCCACACAACCTATACAACATATATACATCAAAACCAAGTCAATTTAGCCACAAAAACTTGCACCAACAGGTGCGGCAAAGTAGGGGCAGAATCGGCACTTTTCTCTCTTTTGTTTCCCTTGAGTTTTCTTTCCACAATACAACTTAGTTTCACTAGATTAAGCACTAATCCACCATAATTAACATCAAATCTCATCAAATCAGTTCATCAATCCATTGTAGGATTTCATAGAGCCTACTCACAAGATTTTCAACAATATATAGCTACCCATGTGAATCATGAGCTCATAAGTGCAAGATAACTTCCATAAACTAAGATTTAAGAGGTTGATCGTTGTTTACCTTAGTAGATGACTAAAGCAGGAATTTTCGGTCCAATGAATTTCAAGAAAATCGTGGAAAGGAAGCTCTTCTCCTAGCTTAATATGATCACCAAGTGATTTGCAAGTTGTGGTAAAATTTTGAGATAATTTGGACAAGAAATGAGTGAGTTGTTGAAGAGGTTTTGGCTTCTTCTTCCTCCTCTTGGTTGGCCGGCTGTTTGAGTGAAGAGAGAGAGGGAGTTGTGCTGAAAATGAAGCTTCCTTGAGAAGCTTAAGTGTGTGGCTCAAAATACTCCAAAAGTCAACTCTCTCCTCGCGCGCACACGCGCGCGTTTCGTGTTCGATTTCTCTCGAATTTGTTTTACTTGTGCACTAAACCTCTAATGCACTTCTATTCATACTATTATTATTCACTCTTAATGGTCTAAAAATAAGGGTCTAAAGTCCCTCAATTAATCGCGCACGCGAAAATGAGTACTTCTGATTTGTGCATGATAAAGTGAAAATTTCAAGAAATTCTTATAATGATAGTATTACTAACTAATACTTAAGCATTTAAACATAAAAATACCTATTTCAAGACTAATGTACAAGTCTCCAATTTTTCAAACTTATTGTACCCTTAAATCGAATATTGCCTCCAAATGTGAATTTATTATTCTCACTAAACGAACTTTCCAAAATAAATTTTTTTAACAAGTCATTTTAAAAATACATGTAAGCCATAGTTTCATGTAATTTGGTCTAAAAAGGTTGGAATAAAATATTCAGAGCAAACGGCCAATTAAATATTTAAAAAAGCCAATAATAGGAGTTTAAAATAAGTAAATTTGCGGGTCCTTACATGAGACTAGTATTACTTCCTCAAATCTCCAATAAATTTGTATCAGCACGTCTTTCGGAAAACTAACGACACGCGAGCGGTATGCACTTAATTAGAACTCATTCACCTTTAATTCGTCAATTAACTTTTCTTAATCTACTATTGATTATTTTAAATTTCTCCAAGATAATTACACTCTCGAATAGAACATCACCTCGAAACACTTGTACTCATTATTTCTCACTTAAACGAACCTCCGAAAATTAAATTTGCTAACGGAACGTTTTAAAAACATAAGGAAGACATTGTTCCGTATGAATGGACTTAGAATAGTTGAAATAAATTATTTGGAGAAAACAAGTGAATAAATATTTAAATAAACCAATAATATTTGATAAAAATAAGAAATTTTTCGAGTCCTCACATCCTCCCCTCCTTAAAAAGAATTTCGTCCTCGAAATTCACTTACAGATCAATCCCTTCATGGTTAATCCTATCAGATCAATCACTAACTTACGTTTTCCAACTTATACTTCACAATTTCGAGGTTGGGTACCCAAACAGTAGCAGTAGTTGATGGGATATCACCCAAACAAATTAAACACAGTCATATATAGAGAAATCGCATCTCATAATAACAGTACACAGAGCCTCATCGGAAAATAAGGGAGGTCGAGTGCGATAAAGTACACGCTCGCCTCCATTCTATCAAAACATATTTCGCTCCAACAGTCACAAATCAAGTATTTTCGATATTCAGATATTTCACATAACAGGTAGCAGGTAGTGGAACACTCACCTGTCAAGCAAAAGTAGTAATCAACGTCAAACGTCTCAGTTACGGTCACTTTCGTTTCCCCAAACCTAGGGCAACGAGTGAAATTGTTAACAATTAGATTCGTTCCTCACTAAATTATAGGTTTATTAAGAAACCAAGTGAGTAGTCTAGGCTACTTAATCCGGCATGCAATGTGGTCCATACCATGGTAAAAGTTCATGAGAAAATAAGTTTAATGTGTACATGAAAGCTCGACAAAAGAAAGGTTTCATTTAAACAGTCTTGCCCAGCAGTCTCGGGAAAACAGTTATAATGCACTGTAGAAAAGTCAGAATTAGGTTCTATCAGGTGCGTTAGAAACTAGGTTCACAAGGCTATATTTGTGTAGAAGAAACCATTTCCAAAATCCAAACGTAAGTGGTTCAAAGTCAAGCAAACAAATGAATTTTCCGGACAGTCTCGGATGAACAGTAATAAACGGGCAGCCAACTTTCAAGACTCGCCACGAATCGCTCGGGATGAACTAGAAAATGACCTTGGTACCATTTTAAAGCTCTAAGAATCTACTTTAAAATGCCATAAACAGCACTCAATTCCAATCATTGAGGAAAACGTTATGACCCTCACAAGATCACTGGTCAGAAAATTCCTGGACCTAATCCAGTTTTGCCTCTTTGCTCATAACTCAAAATTTATCCAACCAAATTGGCTAATTTTTTGTAGACAACCTCCACACACATAACGCAACATATATCCCTCACATTTGTAGCATATTAAGCACGAAAATATCCAAGCAAAACAGGGCAGAAAGTCCTTGAAATTTCGGACAGCACCTTCTCCAAATTTTCTAACTTTCATCCTTTCATGATTTCCACATACCAAGTGTTATATCTCACTCAAAAGGGTATTAAAACATGTTAATACTACACAAACAACCATGAATAAAGTGCATGCATTTCATCAAACACTTGGTAGGCATGCTTTCTAACTAATTACTCATTTGTCTAATTCAAGAGATTACTTCAACTCACAACCCAAACAACTTATGGTTTGCCATTAACACTTGAAACACATGATTTATCACCAATAAACTACCATTTAAGGTGTACTTACCTTTCTTGTGAGTAGCTTGGACCACCAAGTCAATCCACCAAAATGAAAACCTCAAAACTTGAATCAACCACTAGGATTGAAGAAAGTTTTCTCACAAACTCTAGATCTTTCTCTTTTGATTTGGTTGCTCTTGATTTACTAAGGGTAAAAGACAAGTTTATGGAGCTCTCTCTCTCACTCTCTTTTGAAGTTAGGAATTTTGGCCAACATACTAAAAAAAAGCCTAAGTTTAGTTTAAATTGTCTTCTTAGTCTTTGGTCAAACAAGTCCATGGCTAGGGTTTTGCCACATCTCTCACTTCTTGACCACAACTTCTCTTAATCCTTTGACTAATGGTATTTATACCTTTCCAAATGTACCAATCCTAATTTAACACCTCTAATCACTCACATAAAGTCTCTTCCACTAATAAAAGAACACTTGGTAAAATGCAAGTGGTGAACTATTAGAATCCAACTCAAGATAATATTTTACTTCAAGTAAAATGAAATGAAATGTAATACATGGAAATTATTATAATACATAGGAAATATATTGTAAGGGCATATATTAAATGGTCTAGATCTTATAATAAGGCATGTAAATAAGAAAATTATGTTTTAAAGTGAGGGTCAATACAAGGGATTTGTTGTAACACATTGTAAAATATAATGCTAGGGCATATAAGAGGTGGTTTAAATCTTGGTGCAAGGCATGTAGTTTGGGGAAATTGTATTTTAAAAATGAGGGTTCTCACACTCTCTCCCCCTTAAAGAATTTCACCCTCGAAATTCTCAGCTTGATTACTGAATAGTTTAAAATATTTTCGGTGAATATCCTTTTTAACTCTCTCAAGTCCTGTGAGCACATGCTTTAGTAAAAGACCAGCAATACAAAGTCATATTATGTAGGAATTGAGGCTCCAAATCTTTATTTAGAACATGTATCAATTTACAAGTTTCATACTCGTATAACCTATCAAAATATAATATTAGCTTGTTCCAATCGAGGAATAATCCTCATGTCCTTACCAATCAATGTTGCAAAAGTCATTTAGAGCAAAAAAGTATCACTTATAGCCAAATATTTGGAGAAAGTAGAAAAGACATTCAAAATGCAAAGTGGTAAACTATCTGACCTAAAATGATTTGATGAACTCATTTCATTTTATTTAAGCCTCAATCCACTTATAAACCAACCTCAAAATAGTTTACCAACTCCAATCCTAAAGTTGGAAATGTAAGTAGGAATAATCCTAGGAAAATAGAAATTTTCCAGTTTTGTGTGATCTCATTTGAAAATCATATCTCTAGATTCTTAAGTCCAAAATTTATAAACTTTATACCATTGGAAAACAGATTCAAATCGTTACAACTTTCTAGAAGGTACCATTGTAAGATCCTATCCACAAGTCAGTCAAATTCTAACCTAAATTTGTTGCTTCACCCAATAAAAGATAGAACAGGTATGCAATTTCAGTCAATTTTGAAAATAACACATATTCATGGGAATTGAGAACAATACTGATACTCTGAACCTAGATTCAAACATAATAAACGAAACTCAATTTTGACTTTTCCACATCAAGATATAACAGCTTTCGTAAAACTTTCCAAGATTCCCTGCGGAAAACTTTTCAGCAGCACTTCCTTTGTGTTTACTAACTTTTTCCAGCCCATTCAAGGCTCTATTCTTCCCATGAAATAGCTTCAACCCAAGCATATAAATATCAAGCCAACAACTCACTACATCAAGCATATAACTGTCATCTATTCAAGTTAGAAAATGAAACCCTAAACTGAAATTCCTAATCACAAGCTGGAAGTTTCTTTGGGCAAGTTAAACTAGCATATAAAAGGTAGATATTTCACATAGCAAGGCTACCAAACCATGGCCAACACTTAAGTATCATGTGTGGACAGAAAAGTACCATAAAACTGAAAATTTCACAACACAACTTCAAACCATGATATTTTCTCATAAAACAACTGAAATTGAAACCCTAAACCACCAGTTTGCATATATTTAAAGTAGAGGAAAGTTTATTGCCAAAATTACCCTGTAACCTCAAGAAAGATGAAAACTTAGAGCTTCTTCCTTCAAAATCACGCCACCAACACCTTGAAATCTACCTTAGTTATCATTTCTATAGAGTAGTTTGCAAATTAGTTGGTTGAAACTCAAGATTCAAGTACAAATTTGAGGTTAGAGTTGAAGGTCTCTCTTTGGTTTTTCTTCTCCATTTGTTCAGCCAAGCATGAGGAAAATGAAACCAATTTGGTCAACTTTTTGATTTAGTCAAGGTGAAGAATGTGACACAAACTTTAATCTTGATAAAAGAAGAGTTAAAACTTGGCTACTATTCTTGCTAGCTCTCAAACCCATACACTATACGTTAAATTTATTCCTTGGGAACGACAAACGAAAATCTTCACTTAACTTAAAGACTAAATTATAGCAATAGACTCATGGGCAAGGATCCAATGCTGCCCATCCACTCACTAATGGCTAACTTGACAAGGAATGTCTTGAGATGCTATTCGACTAGGCAACTGCACTAATTCAAACTTATTGCGTACCCCTTCTGGAATCCCTTCATATTTCTTTTTCAATTATATGTTCTGGTGTAGTAGTTCAATTTTTCTCCAAGTATTCTTGTTTCCATCGTCATTCCCAGTGCTCAGTTAATATCTTTTAGAACTATACTTCCTTTCGAATAATCTCTATTTTCTTATGCAGATCAGTCAAATTTGTCATCTTGTCGATCCACTTAACTTGATGATAGCTTGCCAGGCAAATCAAAGGAGCAGAATAAGTAACTAATTATAATTGAAAATTCTAACCATATAACTTTTAAATTTATTCACTTCCAATCCAACCACGAGAAACTAAATGTAACTATTCTCAGATGGGATAGACAAGAAAGTATGGTACATTTAGAGCAATATCTCGAAACACTATGCCACTTATTCTTATCCGGAGATTTTAACACAAGGAGTATCCTTACCACTTATGTACATAATGAAATCCTAAAGCGTACTTTGTACATCAAAAGTTCCACATCCTATCTCAAGCTCTTGCATACAGGTATAGAACCCAAATTCTTTTCTCAAATCCCTATGTATAATTCCAAAACTCACGATCTCGCCACGATAGTAATCGAGTCAAGTCCATACTTAGACATTAGTGGATAGGTGCCAAGGAAGTATAGGAAAGAATATCACAAGAGGGGTAGAAATATCCATATAGTTGCAATCAAAACCGCCTCACATTTGAAATAAACACTTATCAAGTCTTCACAGTCACAGGAGAAAGAAATAGGCCTTCAGTGTAAATTTCTCGACGTACACTACAATCTAGCCACCATCTATAGAAACCCTAACAAACTATTTCTAGATTATTCCATGACAACTTCCAAGATCCATTTCCTCAATTAGTCCAATAACTAGGTCAAATGTTAGAATCTTCCGTGCCTTGACTTTTGCCATTAAAACTTATCTCAAGTGCAATCAAGATACAAACCTTTATTCTAGTGCTCTCCACTCTTTGGTAATCAAGTACAAGAATCCGCAATAAGGTAATTTACAACTCGAGCCGGCCGGTCCCAAGAGTAAATCACCTATATTAGAGATTCCTTCCCGATGTACATATCTATTTCTTCCAAGTACCCTGATAAAGGGTTTATGCTTATAACAGTCTTGATTCATAACTTACGCCCAAGAATACCACCTGATCCCAAGCTCATTCCGCGCAGAGACCACGCGAAGCAGTAAAAATATCTTCCATTCTTTCAAATCAGTTTTCGGCAGCTTTGGGATCTGGTCCTCTAAGAAATTTAGGGGGAGCAAACTTTGGAACCGTTTCAGGGCCTTATTTTCATGGTCCCTTTGCTGGTTACCAGGTACTTGACCTTGCTGGTTAACCAAACGGGCTAGTAAATCCGTCATTCGATTGATAGTCGTAGCTACCTGGTCCCCTCCTTCATCTCGGGGTCCCTAGTTCTGGTTTGCTATAGACCCTTGTTCATCTCCTTAGTCCTGGACTTGCCTGAATTCTCGCCTACAGTCTCGACCACGTTGTCATTTAGTTCCCATTCCTACTCACTGGTTTAGGGACCAAATATAATAACTGACAGATAAGTACGTGTTGATACATAACAGATACTTATCCATTTCCAAAAGGTAAATAAAAATGAAATCGGAGTCACGATAAGTGAGTGAAAATGCAAAGCAGTTAAGCGCCAATTCCGAAACAAAGTCAAAGTCACAGTTACAGTCAAAGTAACAGCCACAGTCAAAGTATTATACGTTCAAATGCTCATAACAGTTGTTTACAAGATAACAAGACCAAAAATATCAAGTACGAGCCTCAAAAATACAGATACAGTCATACAATCATATCAAGTAAAAATCTTGTGTAAGTGGCCAAAAGAAATCAGTATAACTACCGAGCCACCACATCCCCTATCCTCTCTATGTACAGTAGTCAAAATCACTCCAAAATAGTAATTTAGAAGTAAAGGCTTAGTCTGCCCTAGACTAGCTGACCCCTCAGCCTGGCAGGTTCAACTCCTGCCTCGCCTCCAATGTAGAAAGCCTCATCGCTCACATCTCAAAGTAAGACATCACAAATATTCAAAATCGATTCAGCTATATTCCTCACTTTCATGGCCTCTTAACCATGCGCTCCTGAGCTTCTCCAAGCTGTGCACAAAGGTCATCAGCCCTTTCTCGGCCCTCGACCACATCATACACAAGCTCCCTAATCCGATCAGTTTGCGTTTTAATAGTTTCCTTCAGTTGATTCACTTCAGTTTCAAGCCTAGCATTGTCCCTTGCAAGCACCTTCCACCCTTTCACAACAGCCAATACTACTTCATTAGGATAGGTATAAATATGAAGACACTCACACCACCTGTAGCAGTTAGATGGGCTCTACTAGGCTCAAGCTCCTCCGGGCCAGATTCGATACTTAATCATCGGTATGTCCCCACGGAACGGCTCGCAAACCGGTCTATTGCTAGGGCCACTAGATCCGTCCCATCCATCCTACACAAAGTGTAGAAGAAACTTAAGTACTCTTAACGGGGAATAGTCTAATATAATCCTCAAGTCGAAAATTTCTGATTCACTCAGGCCAATTCAAACCTAGGCTCTAATTTTTATCCCTTTTAGTGGTCACTTAGCTTTTAAACCAATCCAACAATCCAGCATCCCAAACGTTTAAATCTAGGATATACTACAAGGATCTGAAACCTAAGCTCTGATACCAACTGTGACAGCCCCACCTCTCCCTAGGGCGAACCCTAGGGTATCAATAGATTGTCTGCCCAGCTCTCGCCGGGGCTCAGTCGATCAAAGTACTAATAACTCAAATGAAGCGGATGAGATATCTTCCATACAAGGGAGTGTGACCCTAATTAAATATAAACACTACACCAATAATCTAAAAGCTTAGCATACACATAATTACAAGACAACTTATCACTCCACACATAATTTACATAACATAAGTCGAACTTATAGATTCAAGCTTACGGAAGTCAAAAGTAAAGTCGTCTTAAACAAAAGGTTACAATCTCAAAATACAAGTTCAAAATAAAATAAAGCTAAAAAAGCTCTTGATCAATCCATCCTCGATCTGTTTAGGAAAACAAAGGCCCAGTGAGGTTCCAAGTAAAGCAAATAAATACATAACCACATAAGGTCAAAAAATAACCAATTAAACACCGTATAGTAGAATAACAGTTTAATCACAGTTCAATTCAAGGATACGGGTGGCTTTCAAAAGCCAAAAATCCACTTGAGCTTGATCATAATTGTCTCCTGTTGACACTCCATCAACACTTGTATGCACAATATATAGGGTCCGTAGAATGCCACTTTCACCAATCTCCGTCCACCAATCAACCCCCTACCGGGCCCGCACGCCACAAACAGTAGTTTGGTAATACTCGAGTATACCAGGAATCCAAGATTCCAAAGAAATAGGATCAAGTCGAGGATTTTACCACTGGTGGTGCTAGGCAACACAACAAGCAAGCACAATGGCTATACTTCACCAGGGACCTCCAAACATCAGTCCCTAAGGTTTATCGGCCTTCTCGATCGAACCCTTGCTGGCTCGATACAACCGACTCACCTAAGAGGTTGGGTATCCAAACAGTAGTAGTAGTTGATGGGATATCACCCAAACAACTTAAACACAGCCATATATAGAGAAATCACATCTCATAATAACAGTACACAGAGCCTCATTGGAAAACAAGGGAGTTCGAGTGCGATAAAGTACACGCTCGCCTCCATTCTATCAAAACACACTTGGCTCCAACAGTCACAAATCAAGTATTTTAGATATTCAGATATTTCACATAACAGGTAGCAAGTAGTGGAACACTCACCTGTCAAGCAAAAGTAGTAATCAACATCAAACGTCTCAGTTACGGTCACCTTCGTTTCCCCAAACCTTAGGCAACGAGTGAAATTGTTAACAATTAGATTCGTTCCTCACTAAATTATAGGTTCATTAAGAAACCAAGTGAGTAGTCTAGGCTACTTAATCCGGCATGCAATGAGGTCCATACCATGGTAAAAGTTCATGAGAAAACAAGTTTAATGTGTACATGAAAGCTCGGCAAAAGAAAGGTTTCATTTAGGCTTAAGGGTTCCTTTTCTCGGGTTGAACAGTCTTGCCTGGCAGTCTCGGGAAAACGGTTATAATGCACTGTGGAAAAGTCAGAATTAGGTTCCATTAGTGGCGTTGGAAACTAGGTTCACAAAGCTATATTTGTGTAGAAGAAACCATTTCCAAAATCCAAACGTAAGTGGTTCAAAGTCAAGCAACCAAATGAATTTTCTGGACAGTCTCGGATGAACAGTAATAAACGGGCAGCCAACTTTCAAGACTCGCCACGAATAGCTCGGGATGAACCAGAAAATGAGCTTTGTACCATTTTAAAGCTCTAAGAGTCTACTTTCAAATACCACAAACAACACTCAATTCCAATCATAGAGGAAAACGTTATGACCCTCACAAGATCACTGGTTAGAAAATTCCTGGGCCTAGTCCAGTTTTGCCTCTTTGCTCATAACTCAAAATTTATCCAACCAAATTGGCTAATTTTTTGTAGACAACCTCAACACACATAGCACAACATATATCCCTCACATTTGTAGCCATATTAAGCACGAAAATATCCAAGCAAAACAGGGCAGAAAGTCCTTGAAATTTCGGACAGCACCTTCTTCAAATTTTCTAACTTTCATCCTTTCATGATTTCCACTTAAATCACATACCAAGTGGTATATCTCACTCAAAAGGGTTTTAAAACATGTTAATACTTCATAAACAACCATGAATATAGTGCATGCATTTCATCAAACACTTGGTAGGCATGCTTTCTAACTAATTACTCATTTGTCTAGTTCAAAAGATTACTTCAACTCACAACCCAAACAACTTATGGTTTGCCATTAATACTTGAAACACATGATTTATCACCAATAAACTACCATTTAAGGTGTACTTACCTTTCTTGTGAGTAGCTTGGACCACCAAGTCAATCCACCAAAATGAAAACCTCAAAGCTTGAATCAACCACTAGGATTGGAGAAAGTTTTCTCACAAACTCTAAATCTTTCTCTTTTGATTTGGTTGCTCTTGATTTACTAAGGGTAAAAGACAAGTTTATGGAGCTCTCTCTCTCACTCTCTTTTGAAGCTAGGAATTTCGGCCAACATACTAAAAAAAAGCTAAGTTTAGTTTAAATTGTCTTGTTAGTCTTTGGTCAAACAAGTCCATGGCTAGGGTTTTGCCACATCTCTCACTTCTTGACCACAACTTCTCTTAATCCTTTGAGTAATGGTATTTATACCTTTCCAAATGTACCAATCCTAATTTAACCCCTCTAATCACTCACATAAAGTCTCTTCCACTAATAAAAGAACACTTGGTAAAATGCAAGTGATGAACTACTAGAATCCAACTCAAGATAATATTTTACTTCAAGTAAAATGAAATGTAATGTAATGCATGGAAATTATTGTAATACATAGGAAATATATTGTAAGGGCATATATTAAATGGTCTAGATCTTATAATAATAAGGCATGTAAATAAGAAAATTGTGTTTTAAAGTGAGGGTCAATACAAGGGATTTGTTGTAACACATTGTAAAATATAATGCTAGAATGTAAGAGGTGGTTTAAATCTTGGTGCAAGGCATGTAGTTTGAGAAAATTGTATTTTAAAAATGAGGGTTCTCACAACTATCACTTATAAACCCCAATTATCACGGAAGATTGCACACATGTACAATCTATAAAATATTGCGATGATGAGCCTAAATTTTCTTGTAAATCGAGACTCAAAAGTGGGGTTCAACAATCATAAGAAAAATCTAATCTTTATCATTAAAATCATTGGATGGAAACAAGTAAGTATGAAATCATGTAAATCAATTTCCAAACGATCAATCAAAGACAAAACTGAAGCGTGACACGTCACAATCCAGCCAAGGATTTCTGTCCGGATTCGAGGCAGTGAAGGATCCAAATCTTTTTCAATTTCCACCACCAATCAGGCCAACAATCCGGCCAAAAACTAGCCAGATATACGGCCGGATTCTTTGTACATGTTCCCGTGCGAGAATTTTACAAAATGGCCAAGAATTATCAAATTTAGGGGCATTCTTTGAAAAATCATAACTCACTCTCTGAAAATCCAAAATTGGAAAACTTGGTACCATTGGAAACTGCTTCCAAAGTACTAAAAGTTTCTGGAAGATTATAATTCCAAATGGAAGATATTCAAAATTCAGTCCAAAGTTGCTGTTTTGGAATGCCAAGACAGATTTGGGTTGATTTTTGGTAAAATTTGGAAATTCGGCAAAATTCACACAATGCGAACTAACCTCTAAAATTTGGAACTCAATTAGAGTTATAATCAATGTTTTCAACACAACAAGCAGAACAAAAATTAGAGTTTTGAGCACCGAAATATAGTGACTCAAAGTCACTGAAATTTCCTCCTCAAACAGGGGTTTTCCAGGTTTAAAGCTTGAGCTTTGGTACTTTAGTTGAGCATGTAAATGAACTTGCAATGGCACCAAAGTTAGCAATATTACACAACCATCTAAGAGCTATTCCTTTCTAAATTTTCATGCAAAAACTCGCACAGGAAGTCAGTTAACAAAACCATTAAAGTTCCAAAAATTTCCATGTTTGATAGGAGATTAACACCAAGGATTTCGAATAACAAGTCCCAAATCAAGATTAGCTATAGATTAGTCCAGAATTAGGGTTTTCTGTCACGAAGACAAATCTGAAATTCGGCCACATCTCACTCAATTCAACTCAGAATTGAGCGTGGTCAGTGGTGTTGAAAAATACATTCATAATGCCACAATCTATTAGAAGGAATCATTTTAAAATTCTTTCCACAACTAGTTCATATATGAGCATCAAGTCGCCGCTCAGAACAGGGCTTCCAGTACAGACAAGAAATAGAACAGGGAACTTTACAAGGTTGGTACGGCTCCCTCAGGTGGAATCGGGGCATACATTTTATACCTTTGGAAAACTAGAAATGTCTAGTTTTTAATGCCATAAACAGTACTCGATTTTGACGTCGGAATAAAGAGTTATGACCAAAACAAAATCACTGCCAGAGAGGCTCTGGTTACGTTTCCAGTTTTGCTACATTTTCGAAATCTCAACTTTTGGCCAACCAAATCAAGTGATTTTTTATGAAAACTTTCCACACAACCTATACAACATATATACATCAAAACCAAGTCAATTTAACCACAAAAACTTGCACCAACGGGTGCGGCAAAGCAGAGGTAGAATCGGCACTTTTCTCTCTTTTGTTTCCTTTGAGTTTTCTTTCCACAATACAACTTATTTTCACTAGATTAAGCACTAATTCAACATAATTAACATCAAATCTCATCAAATCAGTTCATCAAGCCATTGTGGAATTTCATAGAGCCCACTCACAAGATTTCCAATAATATATATCTACCCATGTGAATCAATGAGCTCATAAGTGCAAGATAACTTCCATAAACTAAGATTTAAGAGGTTGATCGTTGTTTACCTTAATAGATGACTAAAGCAGGAATTTTCGGTCCAATGAAGCTCAAACAAACCGTGGACAGGAAGCTCTTCTCCTAGCTTAATATGATCACCAAGTGATTTGCAAGTTGTGGTAAAATTTTGAGATGATTTGGACAAGAAATGAGTGAGTTGTTGAAGAGGTTTTGGCTTTCTCTTCCTCCTCTTGGTTGGCCGGCTGTTTGAGTGAAGAGAGAGAGGGAGTTGTGCTGAAAATGAAGCTTCCTTGAGAAACTTAAGTGTGTGGTTCAAAATACTCCAAAAGTCAACTCTCTCCTCGCGCGCACACGCCCGCGTTTCGTGCTCGATTTCTCTCGAGTTTGTTTCACTTATGCACTAAACCTCTAATGCACTTCTATTCATACTATTATTATTCACTCTCAATGGTCTAAAAATAAGGGTCTAAAGTCCTTCAATTAATCGCACACGCGAAAACGAGTACTTCCGATTTGTGCGCGATAAGGTGAAAATTCCAAGAAATTCTTATAACGATAGTATCACTAACTAATACTTAAGCACTTAAACATAAAAATACCTATTACAAGACTAATGTACAATTCTCCAATTTTTCAAGCTTATTGTACCCTTAAATCGAATATTGCCTCCAAACGCGAATTCACTATTCTCACTAAACGAACTTTCCAAAATAAATTTTTGTAACAAGTCATTTTAAAAATACATGTAAGCCATAGTTTCATGTAATTGGGTCTAAAAAGGTTGGAATAAAATATTCGGAGCAAACGGCCAATTAAATATTTAAATAAGTCAGTAATAGGAGTTTAAAATAAGTAAATTCGCGGGTCCTCACATGAGTCTAGTATTACTTCCTCAAATCTCCAATAAATTTGTATCAGTGCGTCTTTCAGAAAACTAACGACGTGCGAGCGGTATGCATTTAATTAGAACTCATTTACCTTGAATTCGTCAATTAACTTTTATTAATCTACTATTAATCATTCTAAATTTTTCCAAGATAATTACACTCTCGAATAGAACATCACCTCGAAACACATGTACTCATTATTTCTCACTTAAACGAACCTCCGAAAATTAAATTTGCTAACGGAACATTTTAAAAACATAAGGAAGACATTGTTCCGTATGAATGGACTTAGAATGGTTGAAATAAATTATTTGGAGAAAACAAGTGAATAAATATTTAAATAAACCAATAATATTTGATAAAAATAAGAAATTTTTCAGATCCTCACAATAAGTCTCAAGTGTCAACGTTTTTAATAGTCAAGTCAGATGATGAATAAAATTGATATGACGTATTTTTGTTATATATTTTGTAATTAATTCCCTCGTATTATTCTATCAAATATGCATTAATTGGCGTATTTTACTCATTTTGGAAATTTGTATTTATTACAGGGAGTGGAACAAAATACCATAAAAAGGTGCCAATTTGACAGTAGTCAGCAGAAGAGTTTGAGTAGCAGTCAACAAGATGGAGACTAATTCAATTTTGTTTCCTTATCTAGTGGAAAATATGCGGCAGACTGGGAGAAAAATTAGGACACTTCCTTTTTCTTTATTTTTGGTAGTTTCAAAAGGAAAAGGAAGTCAACAAGGATTAGGACTTTTTTCCTATGCTTTCTTGGTAGCCGTATGGAGGTAGACAAAAGGGATAGAGAGGAATTAGATAGGAGAACAGTAGACCACTTTTCATGACTTTTTAAATTTTGATTTTTTCGTCTTATTTGGTTGTTCTTTCAATTGTTCCATTGCATTGATCATCTAAATTGAGAGACGATGTATGCAGCAATTAATTTTGCAATTGTGTGTGGGTTTTCCTCAACGAAGATGAACTAAATATCTTTTTCTAATGAAGGAGCAACGAAAGTTCTGGTTCATCTAAAAATTGTAAGATCAAATTAATTTTATTTATTCCTCTTATTTACTAGTATTCGCATACTCTCTGTTGGTAGTGTTTATGGTTGTTTCGTTAATTGAATATCCTAGGTCCGGATGTTGAATTAATTTAGCAACCTAATGTCAATTGAAGCGTTAAATCCGTAATTATTTAATTACTCTAAAATAGTGACAACTGGCATGACTAGATTTGTGTCAGGAGAATACGCAGGCTAATCTAAAATAACCCTGGTAGTGTATTGTTTGGTTAGAATAGGGTTCCTTTAATATGTAAGGCAATTGGAGAATTAAATCTTACGGGCGTACTTAGGATTTTTTCTCGATTAGAGTAGTGATTAACGGGCGTACTTTAGTCATTGACACAGTAAGAAGGAATTGACTGTCATCGCTTTTTTGACATTTATAACCTATTTATTAGTTAATAACTGGAATTACCTTTGCATCAAAGATCAATTAGGTGAACCATTGCCGAAATTATTTCTTAACTAGAGCGTAGCTATTATTACTTTGGTTTTAATAATTTTTCATTTAATCTTTAGTCAGCTATTTATTTTTATTCGAACATTTAAACCCCCCCACTGTCAATTTGAACTTCAAAAGAGATAAATATCCCCAATCCCTGTGGATTCGACCCTACTTATCACTATCTACAGAAATTATATTTTGTTTGAGCAGGTATTTATTATTGCACAAGTTCGACAACCTGTCAATTTTTGGCACCGTTGTCGAGGACTAGAGTTAGTTAATTTGTTTCTTTTTAAGTTCATTTTTTTTTAATTTTCTGATATTTTTCTGATTTATGCCTCATTCTTCTTGTATACGTGAATTAATTTTTGATCTTGAAGTAGAGAAGACCGCGCGTCGGACGTGAAAGGAGACCAGACAATTCAGGGAAGAGCAATCTAGTGCTGCATCTCAGCGACTTGATCCTGAAGTCGAGTCAACAAGTTCGCTTGGTGATACTTCGAGTTACTCGGATCGAGAATAAGTTATTATAACTAATGCACAAACACTAAGGGAGTTGGCTGTTCCTAATTTAAATCAGCAGCCCTTATGCATTACTTTTTCGAATTTAACTAATAACACACCGTTTGATTTAAAATCTGGCCTAATCTATCCTTTACCATCTTTTCATATTTTATCAGGTGAGGAGCCTTATAAGCAGTTGCAAGAGTTTGATGTTGTTTGCAATAGTATGAAACTCCCGAAAATTATGAAAAAATAGATAAAAATAAGGGCATTTCCTTTCTCTCTCAAGGACTCAATAAAAGACTGGTTGTACTACCTACCTCTAAGTAGTATCACCACTTGGGAGCAATTGAAGAAAAAGTCCTTGGAAAAATACTTTCCTGCATCTCGAGTTGCAAGTCTGAGGAAGGAAATATGCAATATCAAGCAACATCCAGGAGAATCGCTCTATAATTACTGGGAGAGATTCAAGAAGTTATGCATCAAGTGCCCTCAACACCAAATAAGCGAGCAATTTTCATCCAGTATTTTTACGAGGAACTATTTTTCAGAGACAGGAGTATTATTGATGCTGCAAGTAGAGGGGCGTTGGTGAACAAGAATCCTCGAGAAGCGTGGGAGTTGATTGAAGAAATGATCGAGAATTCGCAATAGTTCGGTACAAAGGAGGATGTCCCGATTCGCATGATGAATAAGGTAGAAACATCATCTATCCAATAATAGTTATCCGAATTAACGTCCTTTGTTCGGCAATTGACTATAAGAAATATACCACAAGCCAAGGTGTGTGAAATTTGTACTGCCATGGGTTATTCTGCAGAGATGTGCCCCATGATTTAAGAAGAAACTGCAGAGCAAGTAAACATAGCTGGTCATGCGTCCGTGCTAAAAAAGCCATATGACCCGTACTTGAACACGTACAATCCGTGTTGGAGAGATCACCCTAACTTTAGCTATGGAGGAAATACGCAATCAAATTTTGCATGGAATAGGCAGCAAGGGTATCAACAGCAGTATTAACCTCGCCCGCTACCACCTCCTCTAAACTCAAACCCGTCTTTAGAAGAGATGATGAAGCAGTTAATTGGTAGTAACACGCAATTTCAACAAAAGACGAACTCTGATTTACAAAACATAAGGAATAAAATAGGAAAAATACAAACAATACAGAGTCAGATGAGTAAGATGGCAATAGTAATCAACCGCCTAAATTCCCAAGTTCAAGAAAATTTGCCGTCTCAACCTGAACTGAACCCGAAGAATGTAAGTGCAATGACCTTAAGGAGTGGGAAGGAAATTCAGGGGCCCGAACTTGTGACTCCAAAGGACAAGGATGAAGAAAAAATCAAGGAGGAGGATAGAAACAGCAAAAATTCAGTGGTAATTCTTGACCCAATTATTGAGGTTAAAACTAATCCGTCTCCCTTTCCTAACAGGTTGGAGAAATCGAAAAAGCAGGACAAGGAGAAGAGATCTTGAAGGTATTCCACAAGATAGAGATCGACATTCCTCCGTTAGATGCAATCAAATAAGTGCCAAGGTACGTGAAATTTTTGAAAGATTTGTACGTCAATAGAAGAAGATTGAGGGGAGATGAAAGAGTTATTGTGGGAGAGAATGTGTCAGTGGTTCTGTAGAGAAAACTCCCATCAAAATGCAGGGATCCAGATATGTTTACTATTCCCTATAAGATAGGCACCACTTTGATTAGAAATGCCATGTTGGACTTAGGAGTGTCAATCAATGTGATGGCTAAATCTATCTATGGTTCTTTGAACCTATACCTGCTAAAAGAAACTGAGATAATAATTCAATTAGCTGACCGAACAAATGCATACCCTAATGGGTTAGTCGAGGATGTGTTGGTTAAAATTAACTAATTGATATTCCCACCTGATTTTTATGTACTTGACATGGATGATGATCATTCCCCTGATCCCTCGCCTTTGCTATTAGGTAGATCCTTTTTTAGCATAGGTTACACTAAAATTGATGTTAACAAGAGTACTTTGTCTATGGAATTTGATGAAAAAATTGTTCATTTCAATATCTTTGAGATTACGAAATACCTCTCAAACTCTAATTTTATCTCTATTTTTTCTGTGAGTGCTATTGACCCTGCGGTGCAGGAAGTGTTTGAAATTGTTGGCAAGATTGAGTTGGAAATTACTTTAACCAAGCACCTCGAATTGGATACAACTCATGAGGTAGAGTTGAGTGAAGAGCTGAAGTGTACGATTGGGGTGTTGGAATCGTTGCCAACCACTACAATAAGGTATGAGCTCGCACCTATTTTCCTACCCAAACCTCACCAAAGAGTACTAACGTCTGTGGTGCAGGCACCTGTGTTAGAATTGAATCCTCTGCCAAAACATTTGAAATATGCATATTTGGGCAAGAAGGAAATGCTTCCGGTGATTATCGTGGCAGAACTGTCGGAAACACAAGAAGACAATCTAATCCGAATTCTTAGAGAGCATAGGCAAGCAATAGGATGGACCATTGCCGACATTAAAGAGAATAGTGCGTCTATGTGTATGCACAGAATTAGATTAGAAGAAAATGCCAAACCTGTATGGCAAGATCAAAGGAGGATCAATCCCCTCATGATGGAAGTGGTGAAAAAAAATATTGAAACTGCTAGATATGGGGATTATTTACGCAATATCAGACAGTCCATGGGTGAGCCCACTACAGGTAGTTCCAAAAAAAAGCAGGAGTGACAGTAAAGGCCAACCAGAAGAGTGAGCTCATGCCAATGCGCAAATCCACCGGATGGCGGTAGTGTTTCGACTACCGAAAATTAAACGCTGTCACGAAAAAGGAACATTTTCCTCTTCCTTTTATTGATCAAATGATTAAGCGATTAGCTTGTCGAGTTTACTATTATTTTTTGGATGGATTTTCAGGATATTTTCAAATTGCAATCGCACCGGAAGATTAAGAAAAGACCACCTTCACGTATGCGTTTGGAACTTTCACATACAGGTAAATGCCCTTTGGATTGTGCAATGCCCCTATGACATTTCAGAGTTGTATGATGAGCATTTTTTCAGAATATCTAAAGAAAATTATTGAGGTTTTCATGGACGACTTTAGTGTATATGGTGATAGTTTCGATAATTGCCTAGATAACCTGAAATTGATCTTGTTGAGATGTATAGAAACTAATCTCATGCTTAACTGGAAAAAATATTATTTTATTGTTGAACATGGAATAGTTTTAGGTCACGTAGTGTCCTAGATGACCGCCACTTATCGCCATGAGATTAACTCTCAAAATTTTTTTCTTTTCCTTGTGTTTTTCTAGTCAATAATTTCGGCCACTATGAGTTAAGAAAGGGGCTGATATTTTGCACTAATTTCAATGATGTTTCATGATAAGAAAGTAGTGGTCAAGTGGTGTGTTCAATCGGTAGTGAACGATACCCGTCGATTCGAGCTGATTTTCCTTAAATTGCGTATACTAGGATTTTATCTTATAATCCACTAACTTATTATTATCACTTCTAATCACACTCTTAATATCATTTCAAACTCACTCTTAATCACCAAATTTGATACACACTCCGTACCAAATAGTCATACTACGAAAAGGCGTAAAAATCCTAATTTGCGATAACTTGAAAACTAAAGGGAAAACCCTTAATTCTATATTCATTTGCACTTATTGTGGGGTGATTGGATAGTAAGGCTATTATAAAATAATAATTTTCAAATAAAAAGGGATTTTTAAGGAAAATATCAGGAATTTTACAAGTCCTCACAACCCAGACTACCTAGAGACCAAAGGATAGATAATGAGTCTGCTATTGATCAAAACACCGAGTCAAAGGCTGGGGGAGGAGATGACCAAATGGCATTAGTTTTAACTCGTATGATGGATGTACTAGAACTCTTAGTAGCACAACAGGGACAGAGGGTTGGACAAGGAAATCAACATGGACACCAGGAGATAGGAGAGGATCGAGTTTTGGAACGGTTTCAGAAATTCTTTCCACTCAAATTTTCTGGAGGACCTGACCCAGAAGTAGCTGAAAATTGGTTAGAAAATATAAGAAATATATTTGATGCCTTGAACTACACAGAAGAAAGACAAGTCACTTTTGCTGTATTTCAACTTGAGGAAGCAGCTCGAGGCTGGTGGAACATTATAAGAAATAAGTATGAGAGAAATCAAACTCCAAGAACTTGGATAAATTTTGTACGAGAGTTTAATGAGAAATTCCTTCCTCCACTAGTCCAAGAAAAGAGAGAAGATGATTTATAAAGTTTCGTCAAGGAACTTTGAGTGTGGCTGAATATGAAACACAATTCACGAAATTATCTAAATATACTCTAGAATTGGTGGCTACGGAGTGGAAGAAAATAAGACGGTTTATTCAAGGATTAAATTTAGAAATCCAAGTTGCCCTTGCCGCAGCACAGATTGAAACATTTAGTGACGCTCTCGAGAAGCACAAAGGGTGGAGAGTACAAAATTCCAACTGAGAACCTTTCAAGCGAGAAAAAGAGATGTATCCGATAGTGGTCACTACCTTGAAGTACCAAGAGAAGTTGGACCGCCACCTAAAGTTAGAGAAGGAGTGGATGGAGTAAGACTACCACTTCCTTCGCTACCCATGATAAAGAAACTAGAAAGAACTATGTCACGAGAAGTTCCAGTAGGACAGATACAATTAAGGGAAACTTCGCAGATAAGTCAAGTCACAACTCCTCGTCTAACCTGTGGATATTGTGGAAGGACAAATCATACCGAAGAAAACTGCTGGCTGAAGGGGTGAAAGTGTATGGGATGTGGGAGCACTAACAATAAAGTTCATGGCTGCCCAAAGAGGTATTCACGAGAAATTACTATTCAACAAGGAAATAAAACTATCCCTTGACAAGTTAATGAATGAGGGAACTGACCAATGACACCTGCAAGAACATATGCAATGATCACACAACAAGGTCCAGGGTTATCTGAGGTTATGGAAGGTATGAATTTCGATGACGAAATTCTTTTAAAGAAGGAAGGTTGTGAGAACCTGAATTTTTTCTTATTTTTATTTTATTTTACTGGCTTATTTAATTCTTTATTCACCGTTTATCCCAAATAATTTATTCCATCCATTTTAAGTCCATTTGTATGCAAAAATGTCCCTTTTATAATTTTAAAATGTTTCGTTAAAAAATTTAATTTTTCTACGGCTCATTTAGCGAGAAATAGCGAATACACATTTTTTGAGATAAATTCGATTTGAGAATGCAATAGTCTTGTAGAATTAAGAATGATCAATAGTCAACTAAGAAAAGTTAATTGAGGGATTAGATGTGAGTGAGTTAAAATTTAAGCTTTTACCGTGCGCGCATCGATAGTTTTTCGAAAGTCGCGCTGGTACGACTAATTGGAGATTTGAAAATTTTATATTAGACTAGTAAGAGTGATTAACTATAGTGTTAAAGAAATTACATTGGAGGTTTAATGTATAAGTGTACCAAACAAGAGAGAAAAGTAGTAGTACACGACACTATTTCGCTCTATGGAGGGTTGACTTTTGTGCACACTTTATGGCTACCTTTTCCATTCTTTCTCTCCAAGTTTCATCACACAAAACCCTCATTCACTCCCTCATTTTCGGCCAAACCAAGAGGAAAGAAAAGTAACAAGAGAAAACTTAAACTTTTGCTCCAATCTTGCTCCAAATCTCCATCCAACTTCCAAACAATTTGAAAATTATTTTTATCTTGGAACAAGAAGCAATCTTGCGGATTTTCTTAGACGATTTGTGGTGGAAATTTCTGGTTTCATCTAGGGGGTTTCTTCTTGGGTTTTGAAGGTATAAACATCTCCCACAAAAACTCTTGTTTTCTTGTTTCTTGTTTAGGTGTGTGTCAGTGTGTTTGTGATGAGTTTTAATGGAAGAAACTAGATGAGGAAAAAGAAAGAGAGAAACCGTAAGGAAGAGGTGCTGTCCGAAATTTCTGGTCATGTTGTTCTGTTTTAGTTTCAAAAATTTTATGCTTGGTTGACTGTGAAATTGATGGATATAGGTTGTATATTGTGTGTAGAAAGTGTCTACCAAAAATCATTTGATTTGATTGAGCAAAACTTGAATTTTTGAAATTGGAAGAAATCTGGAAATGGGTTCTGGCTAGCCGAATAGTGCTCCTTTGATCGAACATAACTCTTTGTTCATAAGTCAAAATTGAGTGCCATTTGTGGCATTTGAAATTCGACAATTGTAGATTTCTGACGATATAAAATTCACCTTCTAGATGGAAATGAGTGAACCGTAGTGATTTGGCAAAATTTGCTGCCCTGTTATGAATATCTGTCCAAGAGGACATAAGAAGCTGCAAGTTGTGGCTTGAATTTGAACTACTTGTGAACTGATTTTGGAAATATTTTTTCTGATGAAATGAATTATTTTGAACCTAGTTTCCAATGCCACCAACCATTCCCAATTTGAACTTGTATTGTGTGAGTTATGGCCTGATTTTGAAAGTGTGATAAAGCTAGAAAACTGGAAAGATTTTCCTTCTTGCTGCCCGACTGGTCTATTTTGTTGTGAGATGTTTTATTTCAAAAATTTGATGTCAATCAACCATAAAGTGTTTATTAAAGGTTTCTAGAACCTTGGTTTCAAAAATGGATCGAATTGGGGCTGATTTCATTGTGCAAAACGTTTGGAAAAAAAAAAAAAAAAAGAAAAAGCAAGAGGGCAGATTAGCTTTGAAACATTTTATGAACTTTGGTTGTTTCGTTAACTACCTTTTCGTACGAGTTTTTACCTAAATTTTGGTAGAGAAGTAGCTCATTTATGGAAGGTTAAGTGTACCAAATTTGGTGAAATTTCAATGCAATTTTGATACCCAAATAACGCCCCAAACGTGGCTCTTTAAATCTGAAAAATTTCTGATCAGTGTTCAAATTTCAGCCAACTTTAAGCTATTATATGTTGTTGCCCAAAACTTCGAATTTAGCTCCATTTGTTGTGTTTGAAACCTTGTTTGAAACTCTTATTGTGTTACAAATTTCAGAGCATGATTCACTTTTTGTGAATTATGCCGAATTTCCAAAGATTGCTGGAAAACCAAGACTGGTTCAAATCTGGTATCTAGGAACTGAAAGTTTGAGCTGAAAAATGAATGCCTCCCGATTTGAATCTTGGAAAAGTTCTTCTAGGAACTTTTAGTACTTTGGATCTAGTTTCCAACGATTAAATTTTTCCATTTTTGGACGTATCAAACTCAAGATCAGATTTTACCAAATTTGTCACGCAAAGCTGAAAATTCTTGATTTCTTAGGAAATGAGTTTTCAAGAACTTTTCATTTCCTTTTGATATTGATAGTTCGTTTTGAATCCGATTTCATGGAGGATACGAGTTATCCCTTGTGACTTTGAACTCTCACTTTTGAATCTTGAATTTCACTAGAGTGAAACTTTTTTAAGACATTGTCATTGTATTACACAAGTGTACATTCTTCCTTGTTTGGCAAGGGGTTTATAAGTATTGGTAAGTGATAGATAATTGTTATTTCTTCTGGCGCTCTTTACTCACTTATTTTGAATTGGTGAGTGTTCCTCGTATGCGTTTGAAACTTGAATAGTTTTGCTACATGTTTACCGCATATTTCTTGTGTGTTTAAGTGTTCCCCATAATTACTACTATGTAATTTTCACCGTTTTAAGGTGAGTATATACTTTATCACACTTGGCCTACGAAAATAATAAATTTCTACCATTTAACCGTGAATTTCTACTGTTTATCGGTATATTTGATTACTTGCGCATGTTGTAATCTCTTAGCTGAACTGGACCCTGCCCTTGGTTACTAACCTGCTCGAGTCAGGACTAGGCTCGGTCGGGTAGGTTGGAACCCTAGACCACCGTTTCGGTATATTCGAGTATTATCACTGGAGGGATAAAGCGATGGCCAGATAACCGGGGGAATTATTGGAGTTATAAGGTGCAATTGATCAAAACAGTTCCACGTGAACACCGTATCCTTTTAATGTATATTTATTTCTATACAATGATAAATGTCTCATTTTAATGTGCCAATGTGAAACCTTGAACCATATATGTGTTATGCTTAATTTACTTGATCTATTAGAACTGCTTATGTGTTTTGGAACCTCACTGGGCTGTTTATCTCATTCTACGCTTTTGTTTTCCTTAACAGGGTTCAAGGCTGAGAGTGCTCGCGAATAGTACTAAGTTGTTTTCTTTTGAAGACTTTAAGTTGTATTGTAGCAATGACTATAGTACATATTCTTTTGAGTTGTATTTAAACTTGAAGGTTAGCTAATTTTAAGTATTAATGTTTTGGAGTACTTTGAATGTATATTGAAAAGAAAATTTTGAAGTATTTCTAGTTTTGAATTATGGATTATAGTGAGCCCCGACAAGAGTTAGACAGGCGTTCCACGGATATCCTTGTTTTCGCCCTTGGAAGAAGTGGGGGCATCACACTTGGCAATACACACAAACATCTCTATCAACTGTTAACCATTGTAGACAATAAGGCTTCAGATGTTTAATGGTTGGAAGAGCCAAATTTTCTACCATGAGCAAACTCACGACATTTGTGCAACTTCCACCATCTATGATCACATATAAACCCTATCTTTGACATGGCCCCGTGTGTAGAAAATATTCTCCCATTGAGAATCCTCATCATCTTTAGCAAACATCATCAAAGCCTTTCGCACAACCAAGCACCCGCTGGCAACACTAGGTGGTGTAATTTCTTCTCCCGACTCATCATCCTCCAACAAAGGTGACATTCCTTCGTTGTCGGCTTCATCATCTAAAACAACTTCTATGTTATCCCTAATAACCACAATGCATTAATTAGGGCATTGAGATTGGATATGCCCACATCCTTGGCATTAGAAGCTTCATTTGTTCGTATGGGTATCTCTTTGTTGACATCTACTTAAGGATTGGATTTAGTTTGATCAGTTTTAGAACTTGCTTGAGGATTGGTATTCAAAGGCTTCTATCATCTTTAAAGAGTAGATTTGACCTCCAACTTGATAAAGGTGTAGTAGAAAAAGAATGTGTAGTACCCCTCCTCTTGAGTTGTTGTTCTACCTTGACTGCCTTTTCTAGCATGCCACTTATCTCAAGGTAGTGTTGCAACTCAACAATTTCTGCAATAGTAATTTCGACAGCTTCATGTTCAGCCCTCATCATAAGCATCTCCATGTCTTTATAATAATCCTCTACACTCTTGTTGCCTAAAATGAGAGTTTGCAATTTTTGATGCAGCTCCCTATGGTAATGATTGGGTACAAATTTTCTTCTCATGAGACCCTGAAGTTCATGCCAAGTCTCAACGGCTTGCTCTCTATTCCTCCTATGGCCGAAACGAAGTTGATCCCACCAAATGAGAGCATAATCTGTAAACTCCATGGTAGCAAGGTTCACCTTTTGTTCCTCGGTATAATTGTAGCAATATAAAACCATCTCAATTTTACCTTCCCATTCCAAGTAAGCTTAAGGATTTGACCTTCCTTGGAAAGGTGGAATTTTGAGCTTGATCCTTTAATCAAATCATTGTCATGTACATTACTCCTATGCTCACGCCTTGGTCTCCAATGACCTCCTCTTCACTAAAGGAATCCTCAAATTCATGCATAGGAGTCTTCCTTCAACTAGATCTCGAACAGCTATGTGAATTTCCATGTGATCAATCCTCTCCCGCATTGATTCTAAGGACTGGTCAACCATGCGCTAAATGTCTCCTTTCAACGCCACGAAAAATAGTTTAAAATCAAAGACTTGTGAAGAGCCTTCTTCTTCGTGCGACATAATGAAATAACCTGCAAAAAAGGTTTGTGTAGAAAGATATTCCTCACTTCACTCCCTTAAGTGTATACATTCACCCTCATGTTTCACTCAAATTAAAATACTTATTAATCTCACCACCGATTTTCTAAGCTCTTGGTCACTCATCTTGAGCACATTAGACTATCTCAAGTGAACAATCAACCTACCAATGGATCACGCAAGTGTAGCAGGATTTTAAGAATAAATGATGATAAATTGAGGACTAAAATATTTGACTAAACGAGGAATAAAGGCTAGACAACATGTGTTTTAAAGCTAGAGCAACAAAAGACACTAGTAGTATAATTTAGGACACACTAGAAGCAAGAATTTCACTTGACAACTCTTTAGACTTTTTTGACCTGATTAGATGACTCAAAAGACTCTAAAATCTACTAGAAAAATGACCCAAAGAAAGCGAAATAACTCAGACACAATTGAACACTAAGAAGGACAAAAAAATCGCCTAAAACCCAGAAATTTTGAAGTCACGAGATGATTAGGTACCTTTGAAGTATTCTGGAAATTTAGGGGGCTTAAATTTCTAGTTCAACCCTTTTTCTTCCAAACTTGATGTTTGGAAACTGGATTTGCCCCAATCCAAGAAGTATTCAGCCAATACGATGCAACAAGGAATCTAATTTTGATGTTTTCCAACTCCGATTAGAAAACGAAAATGCGCAGCTGTTTCTTTATTTTTCCAGCCAGAAATTGATGGATTCTACTTCCAAAAACTTGTTCCCATATTTTTCTTGAGGCTTTGAAGATCAAGCAAGTGTTTCAATCAAGTTTGAATCAAGAAGGTAGTTGAACAACTTAATCTTTCAAGACTTTTTCCAAGAACATCAAGAGGTTATTAGGGTTTTTCCAAGAAACTTTCAAGGGTTTCAAGAACCCAATTTCTTTTTTTTTTTTTTGTGTTTTTGGTTCAAGAACTCCAAGAGTTAACCAAAATCAGCACAAACAAAATAAGGACTCCAACAAACAACAAAAGTGAATCAGATGAACAGTAGCCCGGATAAATAGTAATTATAATAGTAACCTTTTTTGTGACTTAACAAGAAACACAAAACAAGAATTCAAGACACGGCTAAAACCCTTGTGACTCAAGAGACCAAGAAACGGATGCGAACATGACTCAAACAAAACAACTAAAAGGGATATAACTCGATACCTTAACCTAGCTCTGATGCTAGATGATACGAATCTCGCCCTATTTTAGATGAAATCCGGATCACAACAGGCCATAAGATCTAAAAGTTTGGTATCTAGTTTGGTGGCAAAAATCTAATTCAAACTTGGAACGCTCAAGAATGAATAAGATGGGTAGATGACACAACAATCAAGCACGTTCCTTCATTGATAAAGTCAAATGAGCACTTAGAACCCTCTAATGTGCTCAAGATTAGCTTGCAAGAAGCTTGAGTACAAACTTTCCTCTGAATAAATCGTCTCCCATTGCAATGTAAAAGTTTGACTATTTATAGCCAAAGCCCTAAGACTAGTCCAAATCCGAATCGGACAAGGATTACATCATCTATTTCTTTAAAACTACTAATCTAATGGTAAAAATAGCTAGTCTAGCTTGTCATTCATTCCTAATAACTAATAGTTAAGTAATTAAGCAAAAACCTAGCAAATTATATGAAAATAAGAAAAAGCCTAAAAATTAACCCATCCAGAATTTGCGTAAGGATATACGACCGGATTTTCACGCAGATTTGAGGAAGAAATTGGTCAAGAAGAAAATGAGACAAAAAGTGTGATGCAATCGGAGACAAAAAGTATGATGGAATTGGATCTGCGAGGAGATTCGTGTGAGCAGATCCTCTCTATACCTTTTTTCCTCATGTTTCTCAACTTGATGTCCGTACAAAACCCATCTCCATGTGATGAGGAGGTCAAGGGAGCTATCCAAGTGGAGCAAGTGAAGGTGCCATTAGGGCCTATGACTCGAGCTCGCGCGAAGAGATTGAACGAGACACTACAAACATTGGTTCGTGCGGCCCGAGAGTCGAGTGGAGAGCCAAATGCCATCGAGGGCCTCGACGAAGCTAGGCTTGTTGTCCTAGTTTCGGCCATCACTGAAGATTAGAAGCCCATGAGTTGGCTAAGGGGTCCATGGCCCATTATTAGTTAGTATAGTGTAATAAAGAGGTCCAACTAGCTTGTGGTTTGGACCTTAGTCGTTGTTAGTCTTTGAGTCAATGGGCTAGGCCATGTGGGCCTTGGGGTCAATAGCATTTTAGCGAGCCATGTAGTTAGTCCCTACGCTGAGTTGGTTCGGAGGTCTCGCTGCCCGGTCAGCAAGTCGAGGGTCCAGGGGGCGACGCGCCCCGGAGCTTACGGTACGTATGTTGTGTCGCTAGTGTTAGCCCAAAGGGAAGCCCAAGGCCTGGCCAAATTCCGTACATGTTTCCCAAGCTTTGTTAGGTCTTAGTCACGGCTACAAATAGCTTTCAGTCATTGTTTTACATTCAGTTTTTGATAATTAATGAAATACACTTTTGAGAGTTCTCTCAAAGTTTCATTGAAGCACCATTGAATATCTTAGAATCGTTCTTAGGTATTCAATTGACTTATCAATCTAGGACTACGCTAAATTGTGGTATCTTCTACCAATACCGAGATTCGTTGACCACGTGATCAACAGGTTTAGATGATTCCGCTGCGTTCGTGTTCATCAACGTGAGTCCTTACCTTCTAGATCCTTCCCTATCTGTACGGGTTGCATCACAAGGTTGGTATCGTTCGTATCACCATGTGTTTCACACTTTTAGCTCGACATGCTCTTGTTTTGCATGAAACATCGTGTGAATTGAGCCTCTTCGTATCACCTACATCATCATTTTCACAAAATTTTTGTGTTAAAACATCATTAGATTCATAAAAAATAAAATAAATGATTCCTTCAATTACAAGTGTTCTTCTATTGTAAACCTTATAAGCTTTTTTATCACTAGAATAACCCAAGAAAATATCTTTGTCCGTTTTTGTGACAGCCCCACCTTTCCCTAAGGCGAACCAAAGGGGTTAGCGGACTGCCTGCCCAGCTCTCGCCAGGACTAACGGTGCAGTTAGAGTGATCTATTGCGATCCGGAACTTAAAAACGCGCGTAAACAAGTCAAAATGGTAAAATAACCCAAAATAAAAAAAATGAAATCCGGAGTCGGCCATGAATAGTAACCGACCCGTCAGAACCCAACCAAATACCAAGCAAACGTTCACATCTTGAACTTTAGTATTTACAATCCAAAGTTGCATACAAAAGTATTCAAAAGTAGATACATGTATGGTTTGCCAAATCAAAAGAGAACCAGACCCAAAAGTACATTTAGGGTTTCAATAAATGAGCTATACAAAAGATATGTCCAACTAGCTCATTTCGGCAACCAATTATCAATTGCAGTCCAAAAGTAGTTATTTTCCTGTAAGGAAAACAAAAGGAACGGGGGTGAGCTAGTTGCCCAGTGAGATAATACTACTCAAGCAACCAAGTTCATATAGGCATCAAGATTTTCATTCCAAGTCATCAAAGGTAAATAAAACACACATCAATAATGATGATAAAAGGATACGGACGGCTCTCAAGAGCCCTTTTCCTCTTTTGCATTCTTGATCAGATCATCTTCTCATTGACTCTCCGTCAATGTTTAAAAGTAACCAACCGTAGACTTCACTTCACTCCCACTCCTTCCACCTAACATCCCCCTACCGGGCCCGAACTCCAAACACTTGCACTGTGGTATTACTCGAGTATACCGGAATCGAGAGTCTCTCATACTACAAGATTCCTTATAACTTTTCCCCAAGGATCATTAATTGGCACGACCAAGCCCTCGCCGGCTCGATTCAATCAACTACCAATGGGGTTGAGCTCAATGGTAACAATCATGGTCGTTGGATACTCGTCCAAACGACACCAAGTCAAGAACTTTTCATTTCATGTAACATTTCAATAACATGAGAAATAAGTGAGAGTGATAAAGTACACCCTCACTTCAATCAATATCAATGGTACAATAAACATTTAACTCATCAAGTTCAAGTATCAAAGCCATATAGTAACACACAAGTGAGTAGTACACTCACCAAGCTCGAAAGTGATATTTCATGCACTTCCGTCAAAGGAACGTCGTGAACCACCGTCACGCCCTAAAACACGCAAACAAGTACAATGAGACTCGATAACGAGTCATAAACCAAAGCCAAATATCACCAAAATAGGGTTCCATAAGTACACACAAGCAATAGAGGAAACCAGAAAAATCCAGAAATGGAACTGGCTTTAACCCTGAAAAAAACAGTTTTTGACGTCATTTTACGGTAATGGCACCAAAGGCACTACGATTATCGGATGAAGGTCCAAGACCCACTGTTTCGAAGCTAAGAGATAGGGCTACAATATTACAGAAGGTCACTCAACCCATTTTTGAGTGTAACCAGGTCAAAAATGCAAGATACTACACCAGAATCCCAAAAACAGATTCACAGAACGCATTCTAGCGGAAACATCATAAATCAGGTTATCCAAGTCCAAATCCAGAAATTCCAAAACCAGATGAAAGCTAAGAAACAGGGATACATTTAATCAGAAGGCCTCAACAACCAATTCCGAAGCAATTCCAGCCAAAACAACCAATTACAGGCTCAATTCTTACATTCGGGTAAAACCAGGACAGCAAGGGTAATTTTGACTTTTCTCATTCTACGCTACTCCGATTGACCTGAAATTTTGTAGGCACCTCTAAAATGTCATTCCCTACAACTTTCATGTTTTAAGCCAAGGCCAATTCGGCCTCTAACTAGGAGCTACAAAACCGGGCAGAATGTTCCCAATAAAACCCTAACTTTCTACAATTTCTTCCAATCCAGAAATTGGTTGCAATTATCCACTTTTTCCACCTTCTAGAGTCATTATATACCATTTCCAATCATCATATATAGCCATACAATCATGTTCATATTAAAACAGAAAAATCCCCAAAAATAATAAAACTTCATCACTTCAATCACAAATCAAGAAATAATCCATAAACTTGCATCTCATACTACCACTAATCATGATTTAAGCATCAATAAAGGGAGGAGGGTGGTTCTTCACAACTCACCTTAGAAACAAGAGAGAGAGAGCAAGTAGTCCTCTTAGCTTGCCAAATAACTCCACACAACACCTCACTATCACTTCCTTAAGTGTTTCTATGGAGCAAAAACAAAATCTAATGGTTGATTTAGAAGATTGGAGCAAAGATTGAAGCAACTTGGAGAGTTTTCTTTCTTTCTTTCTTGAGAGTAAGAGCCGGCCACAAGAGAAGAGAAAATGGTGAAATTTTGGTTAATTTTGTGATTTATTTGGTCAAATAGAAAAAGGTGAATAGTGGTCTTATGTAAGAACCAATCCTATGGTGACACTTGTCACCTCATTTAATGCTTGCCTAACTTTTGTCTCCCTCATACCAATCCACTTAGCATCCTCTACTTATCTCTTAACACCCGGTAAATTAATTACAGTATCCAAAACTTAATCTAGTTGGCCGAATTTTTTCGAACTTTTCGCACTAGTGGGTCCCACGTCCGGTATACGCTCTTAATTTCTCAAAATCTATTCGATACTAGAAAAATCATCTAAAAACTATATCTGCTCCTTAAAAATATCTAGAAATTTTTCCTACTCACGAAAATGCAGAAAACAAGCCATGAAAAATAATAAAACCTAGAAAATGAAAAATTACGGGTTCTCACAGTTTTCTTATCAAATTTGCCAAGATGCTCTTTAGTATTCAAAATAAAGCATTTACAACCAAACAATCGAAACAACCAACAATGGTGTTTTTTTTTAAAGAAAAACAAAAGCTCATAAGGAGTTTTGTTCACAATAGGTCTTAAATGCACTTTATTCATTACATAACAAGCTATATTAACCCCTTTGATCCAAAATTGTTTTGGCACATATTCACTAATCATAGTTCCACCGGCTTAAGAGTTCTATTTTTTCTTTCAACTGCACCATTTTATTATGGTACCTTAGTGGCCTAAAACTCATGTAAATACTAATATGATCACAAAATTTAGAAAAATCACAATATTTAAATTTAGTTCCATTATCAGTCCTAATTTTCACAATATTTAAATTTAACAAATTTTGAAAAGATTCATCTTTGTGAGTAAGAAACAGCGACCAAGTATATCTAAAATAGTCATCAACAACCACAAAAACATATTTCTTTCCACCTAAGTTGGTAGCTTGAGTAAGATCAAATAAATTCAAGTGTAAAAGTTTCAAAAGTCTAGAAGTAGAAATGCAACTTTAGGTTTTAAAAGAGACCTTTGTTTGTTTTCCAAATTGACATGCATCACAAATTCTATCTTTTTGACACTTGACTTTTGGCAAACCTCTAACAAGTTCTTTTCTAGAAATCTCATTCAACAAATCCATATTGAAATGGCAAAGTCTTCTATGCCAACGGCAAGGATCATCTTTACCAACCATAAAATATTTATTTCTACTATGATGTAATCTTTCAAGATAAACAACATTATATCATTATATCATTTTCCTTTGAATAGAACATTAAAACTAGTATCAAGAATTAAATGTTTATATTTCTTAAAGAAAACATATAAATATCTATCACATAATTGACTAACACTCAGCAAATTATAATCCAAATTATCAACTAAAAGAACATTTTGAATAAAAGTTTCACCATCTTTACAATGTCACATACTCCAATGGTTTTGCCTTCATATCATCTTCAAATGTGACTTTCTCACTATTTTTATCTTAAGCTTGACAAAAAGAGAGGATCACTGATCGTGTGTTTTGAATATCCACTATCAATGACCCACTCTAACTCATGTGTGGTGCTTGTCAAGCATATCTACACACAAGATTAAGAAATAAAATTTGGTACTCTTTCCTTCTTGGATCCTCAAGAGTTAGTGCTAGTTCTAACAATCCACATAATTTTCAATCCAAATCTCATAGTTTTTTCACTTAGCATTCATCCTTTCAATGACCGTATTGGCAACATTAATCACATATGACATTAAAGTTTTCCACAAAAGAAGGTTTAATAAAAATGTTACTTATTCTTTTGTATAAAGTGAATTTGTTGTTACCAAAGGTGTACTTAAGCCTCTTCTTTTTGTAAAACACTTTGTTTTTCTTTTTGAAGAAAATCACTAAGATTATCCAACCTTTGTCTCAACTAATTTTGTTATTCTTTGATATTTTCATAAAATTTTATCTTCTCATTTAATTTTTTTTTTCAAATCATCATCTTTGCATGCAAAATTAACTCCATCTTTTAACTCCATTTTTTTTCAAATCATCATTTTCTTTTCTCAACCTTTTGTTTTCTTGAAAAACTTTGGAGCTTTTACATAACAAAACATTTATTTTTAATTTTCAACTCCTTGTTCTTAGTATAAATTTCTTTTAAATTATCATGTAATTTGATCACAAATGCTTCAACATCATCATCTTCATCAATGTCATTATCATTTTATCATGAGAGGAGTGACTAGAGGATACATCATTGTCTCTAATGGCCATGAAAATCATTTGAACCATTTTTATTTCTTCTTCAATTTCACCATTTGATTTGCAATCATTCCATAAAATTTGGAAGTTGATAAAATTTTATCTTCTTTCTCCTCTAACTTCTTTCTTCTTCTTTCTTGGATACTCATTCACACAGTGTCTCAGTTGACAACATTTACAGCATTTTTCATGTTATTTTTTCATCATCTCTTGCTCTTATTTGCCCTTGGGAGGATTGAAAAATTGGTTTTGTTGTTGTTCTTTGGTCCACCTCTTCTAAATCTCCTCTTATTGGCAAAGATCTTCTTGAAACTCTTAATGAGAAGAGCTAAACTATTTTCTTCTATCGCTATATTTTTGCCATCAATGGAGAGTATATCATCTTCTTTTTGAGAAATTTTGAGAGCAATGCTTCTCTCGGCTCTTTTATCTTCATCTTTTTGCACTTTAGACTTAAGATTTAACTCATAAGAGATTAGAGAATTTACGAGACATTCAAATCTTTAGCTGTTTTATGGCCGTAGCTTTGGTTTCCCAATCCTTAGATAAAGCATTAAAATTTTTCTATTTTTTCACCCAAAGAATATTCTTTACCAAGCATTTCAAGATCTTTAATAATATCATTAAATCTACAATACATCTTATCTATATTTTCATATGGTTCCATTTTGAAAAATTCATATTTAGTGATAAGCAAGGATTTCTTTTATTCTCTAACATCATTACTATTTTCATGAATTTCTTTTGATTTATTCCATATTTTTAGCTGATTTACAACATTTTACTTTAATTGTTTCATTAGCATTTAAAGCACTATATAAGACATTCGTAGGTTTGGCATTTAACATGAGATTTGTGTATCTTAAGCACTCAATTCATTCCTAGTTTTAGGTCTAAACCTTCCTAAATCCACATCCAAAATACTAGCTTTATAAGGACTCTCATTCACAATATACCATAATTCAATGTCAATAGATTGCAAAAATAATTTCATATGTTCTTTTTAACTAACACAATTAACACCGTTGAACATAGGAGGCCTAATGATGAATTGTCCTTTTAAAAAGCAATGCATTATTAGTTGCTGTCTTTACTCCTAAGTCAATTGAGTTTAATCTCTAGAATACCAATTTCTGATACCAATTGTTAGGCCCAAAATAACCTAAGAGGTGAATGAATTAGGTTGATTATAAACTCCTCAAGCTATAACAAATTGTAGCCCAAAATTAACTATCCAAAAATACTTAGGTGATCACATAATTGAGCAAGTGAAAAGGCAATAAAGATAGGAAAGATAAAGCGATTTAATCACACAACAAGTAATAATAAAGAACACTAAGGTGAAAGAAAGAATTGCAAACTAATAAACTTCTAAGTTTATTCCAAATTTGAAGTTGAATCCACTCAATAGCTTCTTCAACTGATGATGTTACAAATCACATTGTATATAAGAAGGTTTACCCTTTACTTACCCTATACATTCTTTAATTGAGTTAAAGAATTTTACAATTTCTCTCAAATTAAGTCTTACTATGCTACAATTGGTTGCTACCTAACCAACTAAAAATTATTTTCTTTTTACCACCACACAAAGAGTACAAAAGAGAAGGAGTGTATTTTTCTAGCCAAAAATCACTATAAGAGCTTGTATTCAGTGTGTGAAAAGATCTATCTTTTATTTAGACTAGACTCCTTTTATATGTGTAGAAAAATGATGTTAAATGAACTTCCAATGGTGTTACATTTAATGTTGAAGAAACTAACCGTTAGGCCTATTGGACAACCAATGTGTCGGACACTGCATTCAAAGGTCTGTTGAGTGGTCTTTTTAGGAGTATCGATCGGCCAATCCCACACCTAATAGATACATTCGATAGAAACAAAGAGTTCTAAGTTTTAGCTCTTAATCTATAGGAAACGTATGATGGTCCACGTATGCATCCGAACCGTCATCCGATCATCATGGTTAATTTGTCCCTCATCCTTCGGACACCCGATCCTTTAACTCAGTGTCCGAAACTTTGTCCAATACTTTGTGACAAACTATCTGAGATGTTTCGGATGTCCGATCCTCCTAGTGCTTGTTCGAAGGTGCGTCTAATATTTAATGATGAACTTTGTTTCTTCTTGTTTTGCATCTTTTCTTTTGCCAATTGCTTGAGCACCTCTAGTAGTGAAAACTCACCAAAAATATGAGTTCAAATCATCATTTTAGTTTTTCATTCATCGAAATTAAGGATTGTGCAACCCAAGATTTTCAGAGGGAAACTGTGGGAGAAGAGAGAGAGGAGAAAGTGAAAAAGAAAGAGTAGGGAAGGTAAGGGGGCAGAGAAAGGGCAGTTGGTTGGAATGCTAAAAAAATAGGGAATGAGAGGGTGGCCATTTTTAATAACATGCCCCAAAAATTTTAAAACACTCCAAAAATACCTATTTGTTTATTTAAAACAAAAAAATCTACAATAGGGTTTTCTAAAATAATCACAAAAATACCTAATCCAAACACTCCTTGTCTAGTTGTTTGTTTTTGTTTTTGTTTTTTAATCGTCACACAGTTGAACCATTATGAGAATGGGGGACCAAGTTTGAATAATTTTCTCAATTCGGATGACCAATTTGAGATTTCTTTAGTTTAAGGGTCAAAGTGAGATTTTGTGCTACATTGGAAGAATGAGACTTTCCAATTTAAATGGCCAAATCAAGATATTTTGGTACCTATAGGATCGAGTTGAGACTTCTAAAAAGTAAGGGGAATTTTTGGACCATAATGGAGGATCAAAATGAAATCAGCCCAATGCAATAAATAATGAAGTTACGCTAAATTAATTTTTTCATACAGATGTGTGTGTATATATAAAAGATTAGAATAAAAGATAAGATAAAATCGGATTATAACTACGTATATTCACTCGTTACTATGGGATATATAATGGTTCACTTTTCCTATTTACTGGTTGCCATGTCAGGCACTGCTAAAATGAAGGAGATCAAATTTGCCATTAAACTGATGAGAATTAATTTTATTAGCATGTCTTTCTTTTCCGTATCAAATGGTAAGCCAACAGAAATGCATGGCTAAGTTTTTGCACAAACAGCGAGAAATGCGGTTGTGCATTGTGCGTTCTGCCCTAAAAATACCAAACAGTGAGATCCATCACTTCATTTTGAGGATGGCAAGTATATAAACAATCCTTAGTCTGGTTGCTCAGTATAAGCGATCAAAGGGCGCGGCAAAATTTGCCTCACGATTCCCCCCATGTAGCAAGACCAGAGACTATCCCCCCCCTAGAAAAACAAAAATATCTGTATCTTAGACTGTATATTTTTGTATATCAGAAGTAAACAGAAGATGGCAGGAGGTGGTTTTGTCTCTCAAGGTGGTGCAGGAAACTATGAGGGCAAGGTGACATGCTTTGTAATTATGACATGTTTGGTTGCTGCCAGTGGTGGTCTCCTTTTTGGTTATGACATTGGTATCTCAGGTAGGCAAGGCACCATTTGGATTGAGGGAATGGAAGGGAAAGGAAATGAGTGGAATCGGATCGATTTCATTTTTGTTGGGAAAGGATTTAATTGTTTTGTTGAGTAATGGTTTCTACTCAAAAATGAGCGAAAACAGAGAAAAATGAAACTGAATTAATTTAAATAATTTAAATTTTTTAAAAGATTAATTTTCCCTATATTTTCTAATAAATTAACACCTGATATGTTCTCTATTTTCTTTTCCTTCTTAATTCAAACAAAATTTCAGTATTTTTTTTCTTTTCCCTTCATATTTAATCCAATCAAAATGGATGAAATCACTTTCCCATACTCTCCTGTCCTTTCTTTTCTATTAGTCTCCTTTCCCCTACTCTCCCGTCCTTTCTTTTCTATTAGTATCCTTTCCTTTCCTTTTCCTTCCTTTCTTTTAATTCAAAAAGTGTCTAAATGATTTTGTGTTTCTTTACTTCTGTAGATACCAAAATTAAGGTCCGTATGGAAGGAATATGGATAGTTTTTCTCAAGAAACGCATAACTGTGAAACTTTTATATTATATATTCGTAAGCACATTCATATGTGAAATTATTCTAACAATAACACTTTTATTTTATCTATTTGTATTTCAAGCCCAATCATATGTGGGATTATTCTAACATTAACACTTTCATTTTATCTATTCATACATCAAGCACATTTATATGTGGGATTATTCTAAAAATATAACTGTAACACTTTTATTTTGTCTATTCATATTTCAACCACGATCATATAGGGAATTATTCTAACTGTAGCACTTCTATTTTGTGGGATTATTTTGTCTATTTGTACGTATGAGTTTCACAAAAATATAACTGTAACACTTTTATTTTGTCTATTCGAATTTCAAACACAATCACATGCGGGACTATTCTAATATTTCTTTCTTTCCTTATTTCTTTTCTTCCTTTTTTTAAAAAAATTTGCAGGAGGGGTTACGTCAATGGATGAGTTCTTGCAAAAGTTCTTTCCGGAGGTGTATAAAAAGGAAAAGAACCTTAGTGGAAATACTAGCAACTATTGCAAATTTGACAGTGCAGTTCTGACACTTTTCACCTCTTCCCTTTACTTAGCAGCCCTGGTTGCCTCCTTCTTTGCTTCTGCAACAACAAAAGCATTGGGAAGAAAGGCCTCCATGGTAATTGGAGGTCTAGTATTTCTTATAGGTGCAATCATCAATGGAGCTGCCATGAATGTTGCAATGCTCATCATTGGTCGTCTCTTGCTCGGTGTAGGCGTTGGATATGCTAACCAGGTTTTCTTTCTCTACTGATCACTCTCATGAGTTCCTAGATTCTTTCACAATTCACAAAAAAAAGGTAAAAAAATGGACTGTAGTTATAAATCATTCATATTGCAGGCAGTTCCAGTTTACCTATCAGAAATGGCGCCCGCGAAGATCAGGGGTGCACTCAACATTGGTTTCCAAATGGCTGTAACAATAGGAATTTTCGGAGCCAATTTGGTGAACTACGCAACATCAAAGATGCAGCACAATGGATGGAGATTTTCTCTGGGTGGGGCAATGGTCCCTGCTATTATCATGACCGTCGGATCTCTCTTCTTACCAGACACTCCCAATTCCCTGATTGAGAGAGGCAAGAAAGATGAAGCAAGGCAAATGTTGAAGAAAATCCGTGGAACCGAGAATGTGGATGAGGAATACAACGATCTTGTGGTGGCAAGTGAAGCTTCAAACCAAGTCCAGCAACCATGGAAGGATATCTTGGACAGGAAACATAGGCCTCATCTGGTCATTGTTTCCCTCATTCCATTTTTCCAGCAACTCACTGGCATCAATGTGATCATGTTTTATGCCCCTGTTCTTTTTAAGACTCTTGGCTTTGGTGATGAAGCTTCCCTCGTTAGTGCTGTGGTCTCTGGTCTGGTGAATGTCTTCGCCACTGTGGTGTCAATCATCAGTGTTGATAGGTTTGGGAGAAGGGCATTGTTCTTGGAAGGTGGAATCCAAATGATCCTTTCCCAGGTAAGGCATTATCTCCCAATTGGATTAGTTATTCTTGACATTCATACATATTCACGACTATACATATACCCTTTATACGAGCTATTGGACACGTATTGTTAGAAATAGGAATGGGACAGGCTTAGTTGGATTTTGTCCGGTTATGTTCAGTTGGTGTATCGTTTGCATGATTTGGTACACACTCGTATATATGTGTAAACTATGGTCCTGCACACTAGGAACGGAATAGGTCTAAGCTAGGCTTTATCTCAGGCTGAACTCGAGATGTGTACTGAATCCCATAAACAATGCATCAATCAACACAATTGACCAAAACTCAACTGGACATACCCCAATCCTGAGGATTTAAGCCATATCACCTTTTGCTATAAATTTTGCAAAAGCTGATTGCGATTGTGAAGAGCAATTATTAAGAAATCAGAATCAGCTAAAATTACTTTAGAAAACTCTAAAATCTAAATACAAAAGCGCACATAACATTAAAACAAAAAAACTGATTACTCAAAATCAAAAGCTGTATCCTTACTTGGCTTGATTCTGAAACATGATCTACAGGTAAATGAGCCCATAGCACGAGTTTAACAATCACTCTTTCAAGTCTTTTCATGCATTGAAACTAATATCCTGACTCCTGACACCTGATCTTGTTCTTGTAGTTGGGCGTTGGAATTCTGATTGCCAAAGTTTTCGGAGTATCTGGGGAGGGAACCTTCACCAAAACTCAAGGCGATATTGCACTGTTCTTGATCTGTGTGTACGTTGCTGCATTTGCATGGTCTTGGGGACCTTTGGGGTGGTTGGTGCCTAGTGAAATCTTTCCCCTCGAAATCCGATCAGCCGGGCAATCCATCAATGTTTCTGTAAACATGTTCTTCACATTCATAATCGGACAGCTCTTCCTAACTATGCTTTGCCACTTGAAATTTGGCCTCTTCTTCTTCTTCGGCGGATTTGTGATCATGATGACTTTGTTCGTCTATTTCTTCTTGCCTGAGACCAAGAATGTGCCAATTGAAGAAATGAATAGAGTCTGGAAGGCTCACTGGTTCTGGGGAAAGTATATCCCAGATGATGCTGTTGGCCTTCGCCATCAGCCAAAATCAATCGAATTTTGAGGGGGGAATTCATGTATCAACTGCATGAACGCAGAGTTATGCAGTTGAAGTTTTCCAACGAAAACTAGTTTATTTTACAAGAAAAAGTTTATTGAGAAACGGATTCATATGAATTTTCTCTTTTTTTTTTCGAAAAAATCCAAATATCTGGATTTATATCACCATAGCATGATTAAGAAATTATAAACAATGATTTATATCACCATATCTGGATTTTTTTCTCTATTTGGTTAGCCTGATTTGCGAAAAAATATTTTCAAATATTATTTAGCTTACATCATAAACACAATTTTCAACCACTTTTTTTTATCTCATATATATCACATTAGTGTTATCTCAAATAATTTGTTTAAATAATCTCCCATCCCTCTTCTCTGTATGGATTGGACTAAAATTTGTAATACAAAGCAAACCAAATTGCCAATGGAATACATTTCTAATACTACGTAAACATACAATATATTGCATGTGTCAATCATTACGTCAAACTCCTACAACAAATATTTACTTCTATGATTATCTGGCATCACTAAACATCAATGTTGAAGCTAAAATTTAAAAGTGAAACATTCTGAAAACTCGATGGACCTGATCAAAAAATAAAGAAAAACCTAAAGGAAATTTGATAACAAAGGCAAAGAAAATCTTCTGCTCTATTTCTCAAGGGAAGAAAAGACGAGCCCTGGCAACCGCTTACCTTACACAAGAATGAAAGAGGATAGAGCAAACTGAAATTGCCATTCAAGAGACTCGTCAACAAAAAAGACCAAAAACAACAAACGTACTCCAACTTGACTATAGATCAAAGAGTCTAAAAATCCCATGTGACCATTTATTGAAAAACAACCAATGAAACTTACACCTTATCACCAAATATTAAAAGCATGGACTTGATTTAATTTTCTTCTACAGAAATTACATCTAGTATTAACTCATAAGAAAGACTAAAAGAAATAAACACATTGCACAACCTTGTTCAATGCCTATAGTTTGTAATGAAAAGTGGAAAACTAGATCCAGTATGAGCCCATTATAGTCTATGGATACCTAAAGACGGCAAAGAGCTTAAGACTTGTAAAAGTATAACAAAATAAATAAATAAGAACGAAAATTCAAGAAACCAAATCAAAGTCTGTAGCAGAAAAATGGAACTGGTCGTTCACCATAAGCCAACAAAGAATGGAGGAAAATCCCAGACATCATTCTAAAACACGAAAGTAAACTCAAAACAATCACAAGAGTATAAAAAGTTGAGCAAAGGAAAATAAGAGAAAATAAAATGTGCAATCAATACCGAGTTACCGGGCCAGGGTTCCCCCGTATCTGGATAAATTAATTTGGGACATGCCTGATGCGTATACAAACGACTATGACACCTAAAAATCATTCAAAAAATGAGTGATTCTTATTGCAGAAAGTCACTGGCACTATATCAATCTGAGTAGCCTTTTGAACCAACAGAAGTTACTTTTTATCAACCGCTATATAATTTGAGCTCATTCACACACAGCACGATGCATAAGATTTGGCAGCATCAAGCCAAGGCAACAGGATGATTTTACATACATGGATATACAATTAATTCACCTTTGGTTAGATCCCATATAGTTTGCTACAAAAATAGCCCTACTTACAAATATTTCTTGCCATGTCATAAATTAAAGAATAATCAGCTGAAGATCATGAGACAGATACTGTCTCCAGAAGGCCGTCGACATACTCCTTCAGCTTTACTTTTGTTATTGCACCTTCCCTCCTGCTCTCTGGGACTTCCTTCCCATTTGTGAAGAGAATCAATGTTGGTAACCCATACACCTTGTATTCTTCAATAAGTCGAGGATTTGAATCATGGTCAATTTTCACAACCTTTAGTTTTTCATCATACTCCTAAGAAAACCCAAAAGCAACCATGAGATAGATATGAAAATTCAAAAATATTGTACAAACATTAAGCATCTTTGCTTCTTATATTACCTTTTTCATCTCTATAATAATTCAACCTTAAACTTCAGTACTAAAACTTTCCAAGAAAACAACAACCAGAAAGAAAAAATGAAAAATTTAAGCAAAATAAAAGAAAAAACAAGGCATCTGGGTTATGCATTTATAAGTCCCTGAAATGCTATTCATCTAACTAAAAATATCCCTCACAATACATTTAGTCCTTTTGTTCATGAACTATATGCCAGTATCGCAAACAGGTAGTCACATATCAATCATATTATTAGTGCCCGGTAAAATTAGACGTCTGTCATACCACATGGAATGACCAGATTGGCTCCATCAATCAATATCTCAGTTATGAAGTTCCATAAAGGAGCACCAAACTAAATATGCAAGTCACATTTCAAACAAAATTATCAGCTCAAAAGTTTTACTTTCTGATGACAATCACAATTTAGTTTACCAATCTTACAATGATAGTAGAAACTTAATTCATTATGCTGTATGGAACAGATTCAATATTTTGATATAAGCATCGTAAGAAGGTACTTATCTAAACACAATATGAAACAACAATTCTGGGGCAATTCATCTAACAACCAAGGCCCTTGTTTGATAACCTAATTCAGCACTTAAAATTAATGGATGATTTTAACATGTTCAGGTGCATTTCATAATAAAAAATAGAGCATTTGAACTAATTAAGTGGCACTAAATTTTTGAGGCAAAACTTGCTCCCAAAAATAAATGATGAGCTATTCACTTATCACTTAATATGATATACACTCAAATATATCAGATTTAGTACTTAACAATTTAGTAACTTAAATAAATTCAATTTTCAATTTTCAGATTTCAGATTTCAAATTTTAATTTTTAGATTTCAGTTTTATCAAACTCATCCTAAGAAGCTTAACAGGGCGTAGACCCTTATCCAGTATAGTATTTGTTTTCAAGACAAAACTCGAAAATGAGGTGAGTTCTATCCAAAATGTAAACAAGTACCGGAAGCAACGTGAATTGTTGACCAGGAAAAAGAACACAATAATACATATCTACAAAATACTTCCAAATATCCAGGATTCACTACACACAATTAAAAGATTATGACATTTTAACATGCTTGAGGAAACCAAGATGTGTCTTCTAACTATACAATTCAATAACAGAAAGTCATCTAGTGTCTGTCTTTTTCACATTGATTGGCCAACTTATTATAGGAACCTCAAAAAACAATAAACACAACAACTAGTAATTATCGCATTTGACAGGGAAACATGCATCTCTTTGCACATCTCGTTATTGAGTTTCCACTTAAAAGTAGGGACTTCTTTACAGATCAAAGCCATTTTTTCCATAACTTAAAAGATATTCCTGGATAATTTAATTTATTACACCTTCACCTCAGGTTTATCACATGTAGACACAATCTTATTATGTACCAGATATTAGTTTAATAAAAAATCAAACACTTCTCAATCAATTGGGAACAAGAATTATGCAACTCCTGGGCAATTTTATTTCGCCTTTTTAAAAGAAAGGAAGTTTAACTGAAAAGAGTAATCACTTTTCAAGGAAATATTTAGAAAGAAATAGATGATAGTTCAACATAAAAACAAAAATGACAACATTTAGACAAGTTGTCGCCTTGGGCAGAGGTATATAAAGTAACAATTATATAGACCTTTACAAGCTTAAGAAAACTTCAAAACCACACAAGACTTAAATAGGATTTCTGACCTATATAAAAGCACAAGCACAAAGTGTTATCCGGAAGAGACTCTACTGGAGTGTAATTTTCCTTAATTCTCCAACAAACAAACAGAAACTCCAGTCATTAGGTAACCAGAGTATTTCTTTGAGACCAAAACATTACCAACACCACACCAATTTAATTTACGATATTCAAACTTTCCAATTTAAACAGATATTACACGTTTTGGAATATCTGGGCAGTACATTCTCTGAGCATTTCCTATTTCCATTTTGAAAAATAATCAGAGAAACACATTGAAACCAAAAGGTTTGTTCCTTTCAAAGAGGAATGTATTCGGCATATGTTGATATGCCTTACAGCTAAAGGACTAAGCACTTTAAATTGTGAACAGTATTCATGACTAATTGCACAAAGAATTGGAAAATAACTGACAAAGCAATAGAAATCACTGCATCCATGTGCTTTTTGGTGGAACCTAGAACTGAGATGTCCAACAAAAGTTAAATTTTAGGGTAAATTACATAAAACCCTCCTATGGTCTTGCATAATGCCAGATGATCCCCTCCCCCAACCAAAAAAGGTTTCAAAATAGCAGCATAACCCCCTTGTGATTTTTTGTAAAGTGGAAAATGGACGGAATGCATAATCAATTATAGAGATTAGACCACACGTGCTGTAAAAGTGCATCTAATGAAATCATAATAACCACTTAACACCCCATATGGGTAGCATAAATATTCACTTTACCCCCTATGGTTTTTGCATTTATCCACATAATCCCCTTATGGTTTTGTACAAGGTGGCTAAGTTGTGCTTTGATTTAGCATTTAAGTAAGGAAACTACCCATATTTCAACTAATAACATTACATAAATTATTTTCTGTTAAATTTTCAGTTTACACAAAACCATGGGGGGTGAAGTGAATATTTTGAAACTTAGGGGATTATGTGGCAATAGATGAAACCACAGGGGGTTATTAGTAATTTACCCTAAATTTTGTTAAAAATTTTCACCTCTGAATTCGAAGAATTGAATGTCACCCGTTAACCTACTGAAAAATGGTAGTGTCACATCTGGAAATAAATTGTTCACATATTGCACCCTCCTACAAAAGAAATCAAAGTTCTTCCTATACCACATCAAGCATATTAATCTACAGCATATAATTGTTGAGCCAACTAGAAGAACCTATTCAACTTGTCCATCAAGATTTTTAGATGATTCTTGTTTATTTTGATTTTATCATGCAATGCTATTATCTGGTTAAAACTCTTTAGAAGAAAGAAAACTGTGGACTATGAAAACCAAAAACATACAAGAAAGGAAAGAAAAAACTCTCAAAGATGCAAGTGTATACCGAGCATTACAGCCTCAAAATCAATGAAGGAAAGAATCAAGCAAGTTATAAAAACGAAGCCACAGTGCTTTAGACTTGGGTACTGTATTTCTTGAAGAACTAATGACACTCACTCTCATTTGGATTCTTGTAATGTAAGTCCAGCTTTTTGTTGATAAACAAAGATTAGTTCACCAAAAACCAGATGATTGTTGAATTCAGAAGCCCTTAGTCATCAAACATAATATTGTTGCTGTCACTGCTTACTGACACTTCCCAAATACGGCTTAGTGTATGTGAGCATTGCTGGTGCTCGATAGGACTGGTTAATAATAGCAAGAATAAATTAAAATACCTTTGTTACCATGAAAGATAAAATAAGAGAGCGAGGAATCGACATCTTAAGAAAAGAAAACTCTAGAGAACAAGAAGCAAAAGCTTTATCATCCTGCTTATATATCTACAAAAAACGTATTAGCTAAGGAAACCTTGCAACTCAACTTGCCAAGACTTTTAAGATAGGAAAATAGTGTAAAGGGCAAATATAGTACTAGTCTATCATCCTTAGATCAAGAAAGTTACTGTTACAAGATATCAAGAAGAAACTAAAAGAAGATTAAACTTAGGTGACATTAAAAAGAGATTTCACAGTTTGAAATTGGCAGTTTCATTTGTCCACTCAGAAAATGAATCTTCAGAAAGAAACAGAAGTAACTGAGAACATGGCCAAATTATAAAACTCATACATTCTCTTCCTTTCTGCTCCCTACTCTTAAAGGGTGTTAGGAAGGAAAACTATTTGGACTACGGATTTAAACATCTTCTTGCAGGTTTCCACCCAAAATTTTTATGAAGCAAACTCTAATATATAAGAGCCCTGCTATTTGAAGGGAAATAAATTCAGGTACATGAAACAAAATGGACATTTAGAGTAACTAATACAATTTGCACAATTGAACTGATGATGGATTTTCTTTTCCAACCACTGTGATAAAGACTAAAGAATAGGTATTTGGGAGACAAAGTAATATACAAGTTGAAGAACTCAGACTGGATATTAAAATAAACAGCTGAACACTAAGACATGGGGGAAAATTTTAATTAATACTTGTTCGGGCCAGGGGCTGGAGGAATCAGGAGTGGTTGAGGAAGGGGACCATGAGGAGTTTCAGAAAAATCTTCGAAATTCTTAGCACAGGGTCAGCGTACATATGTCTTTGGCTATGTCTTCCGTTATGTCTTGTAAGTAACATTATGCAACCCCCAGGAAATTTTATTTAATCCTTTCAAAAGAAAGGACAGTTTTAACAGTAAAGAATAACAATTTGTCAATGATATACTAAAAAATAAACATGTACGATCGTTAAACACAAAACCAAAAAGGAAAATGTTTTCTAGAGTTCGCACCTTGGGCAGAGGGATATAACATTACAATAGTACAGACCTTTTTAAACATAAGAAAACTTGAATGCCTCAAAAAGTTATTATTTGCAAAAACAGCTAAATGAAAGCACAAGCGTAAAGTGTTGTTCTGAAAAGGCTTCCCATTGAGTTTAGTTTTTCCTTATGTTTTCTTTTCCTTAATTCTTCCAAGTAACAAAGACACAGTCATTTAGTAAGCAGAGGATTTTTCTTAAGATTTCACCATCACCAACCCCATACCAATATTTATCTTCTCCTATTTACACTTTCAGTTGAACCAGAAGTTATGTGTTCTGAACAGTCAGAGATTATGTTCTCTAAACATTTCCCATTTCCATTTGAGGAAATGGTCAGTAAAGACATTTAAATCAACAAGTATTTCTTCTTTTCAAAGACAAACATATACTGCAACATGTCTAATTTCTCAAGAACCAAGAACTTTTCGTTATTTTTTTCCTTAAATTATTCATGATTATTGCCGAAGATATGAAAAGTAAGCAACAGAAATCTCAGTATCAAGGTGCTTTTTTGTAGACCCTAGAACACCAAGGTCAAATTCAAACAAGCACATTAAATTTTAAGCCATTTAAAATCGTAATCTATGAAGGACTGGATTTCACCGGTTAACCTACTGAAGATTGAAAAATGAACTTAATTTTCTTTCTGACACGAAAGTGTCAATTTTCTTTCTGACACGAAAGTGTCAAATCTGAAATTAAATGGTTCAGTGATAGCACCCTTCTGCAATAGAAATGAAAGTTCTACCTATACCGCATCAAACATGTCAACCTGCATCACATAACTTGTTAAACCAACTGGAAGATTCTATTGAATTTGTCTATCAAGAATTTTTTTTTTTTTGAGCGACTATCAAGATGTAGGAGGATTTTCAAGATAATTGAAGAATCTGAAGAATCCACTGATGGGAATTTCATCACAACTATTGAAAACTTCCCTGGTGGCAGTGAGACATCATAATCAAATTCTGTTATGGTGGGCAGGTGGAATTTACAGCAAGATACATAGTAATAGTATGTTGTGTAACGGACTACCTTGAATAACAGATGAGTATGGAAAGATAACTTATTGTCAAACTCAAAAGGTTTCTTCCACAATTATGTTCTAAAGAACTGGAAGGATTACCAGTTGGCTCTCCAAAGTTGTGAACCAGTAATATCTATCAAAAATTTTAGAAGCATTTTGGTTATATCTTCCTTATAAGATGCAAAGCTATTGTCTAATTAAACATTTTGCAGAAGAAATGAACACCCCAAACTATGAAAACAGAAATGTACTAGAAAGGAAATGGAAAACTCTCACAATTGAGTGTCGCAACATCAAAATGAATGAAGGAAATAATCAAGCAGGTCTTAAATATGAAGCCACAGTGCTTCAGATTTGGGTACCACATCTCTTGAAAGAACTAAGAGCCTTCTAAGGTAAGTCCCTATTTTTTCAGTAAACAAACGTTAATTCACCAACAACCTAATGGTTGCTGAATTCAGAAGCCCTTAGTCCTGATACATTGTATTGTTGCTGTTAGTGCATACTAATACTTCCAAATATAGCTCAATGTATGCAGGTATTGCTGGGTATGGTTGATAGAAAACAGCTAGAACAAATTGGAAAAGACTGTGTCCTGACAAAAGACACAGAGAGAGTGATGAATCAACATCTGTAGGAAAAGAAAACTTTAAAAAGGATAAGCAAAGGCCTTTATCATTCTGCTCAATATCTGTAGAAAAAAGTATTAACTAAGGAACCTTGCAACTGTTTTTCAAGTAAAACCAAGACAGAGGCGGACCAGTGTAAAAGACGACATTGTGTAAGAGTACATTGTTCTTAGATCAATGAAATTATACGTATTATTTTGCTTCTAAGTTTGATCCTTATACGGAAAAGTATCTCTGCACTTAGTTTGCTTACCATCAGAAGACGTAATAGATAGCTACAAATAGCTTTAACACTAAAATAACAATTCAGAGTTTGAAATTGCCAATTACTTTTGGCCAATTAGAAAATGGCTTTTCAAAAAGAAACAAAGTAATTCACAATATGACCAAATTATAAGAGACAGGCACTCTGCTTTCTTCTTTCCTATTTCAAAATGGAAATAGGAAGAAACTTATATAAACAATGTACTAAAATATCTTTGTTGCAGGTTTCCATTGAATTTTTTAGAAGAAAAAGTCAAAAGAATTAATAGCCCTGCTAGTTCAAGAGCAAAAATTTCAGGTACACGAAAATAAATGAAAATATAAAGTAACCGGTACAAAGTTCCAAAATTGATCTGACTATAAATTTTCTTTTCCCAGCTCAGTGATGAAGAATAGAGAACAGACATTGATAGGTGACAAAGTAGCATACAAGTAAACAGTTAAAGACTACCAAGCAGGGGGAGCGCATTTAATTTAAAACTTGCTCAGGCCCCCCTGGGTTGGGGAGGTGGGTGTCGGCAAAGTTCAAAAATCTCTTGTTATGTCTTTGTCCTTAAGCAAAGATTTTTTACATGGACAATATATCATTCTTAAAAAAGAGAAAATCACACTGATATTTTTGTTTCTTACCTTGATCCTTATCCAAGAATGTATCTGGGGTTTCTTAGATTTGATACCACTAGAGGACATAAAGAAGAAACTAAAGAAAAAAAACTTAGCATTCACATTTAAAAAGAGCTTTCAGTGTTTGAAGCTGGCAATTTTTTTTGTCCAGTTAGAAGATGAATCATCAAATAGAAAAAAAGTAACTGAGAATATGACTGTATTATAAGGCATTCATATGCTCTTCCTTTCTGTTCAACCTTCTGAAAAGAAAGTAGTAATGAAAACTATTTGATCCATAAACTGAAATATCTTGTTGCAGGTTTCCATCTGAAATTTAATGAAGCTTAACTCTAATATCTAATAGCCCCATCAGTTTTGCAGGTTGTCATCTAGGTTTTGCAGGGAAACAAATTTCAGAGGTACATGAAGCCAAACGAAAATTTGGAGTAACTGATACAAATTTGCTATTGAACTGACTACAGATTTTCTTCTCTGAGAACAGTAATGAAGATTTAAAGACGGATTTTGATCGGAGACAAAGTAACATCTAAAATTAAAGAATTCAGACTGGATGTTACATTAAAAAGTTGAAGACTAAGACCTGGGAACTATAATTTAATTAAAACTTTTTGGTGGCTGGGAGAGCGGCTGGGAAGGAGGCCGCGAGGACTTTTCGGTAAATCTTTCAAAATTCTTAGCACAAGGTAGGCCTACATATGTCCTCGGCCACATCTTCCGTTACACGTTCTGCCTTAGAACGGGGATCTAGGGCTAAAATGCACCCAATATTCAGCCAAAGCTGTTCTTCACCCACCATAAACAAAATATCCAAAACTTAAACCTACCAATTCCAAACTATAACCGGCTTTCAAACGTCTCGCTTTACATTCGCTTAAGCTGGTCTTGCAAACCAACTTCTCAAAATGGTATTTAAGCTGTGGAAAAAGTAATGCTGTAATAACATGAAAAATAACTTAAGATTTTGACATACGACGGCTTTCCTATATAATGGCGAATTTTAACCTATCCCAAACTCAATGTCCAGTGGAAATGAAATGATTGTTAAAATCATATCCAAAACCATACACCATTACAGCTAACAAAGAAAAATTTGTGATTTTCACATACAAATTAAGCAGCATAATTAGGGAAATCAACAAAATTAGTACTGCTAATTACCTTCCACTATAACCCATCAATAATCATCGGCTAAACAATGCCCTGTAGGAATAATTATCAAAGCATACACTCCACCCTAAGGTTTATCAAGCCTATTAACATTTCCCGCTGATTCTAAAATATAATGCAAAAATTAGAAAGGGAAAAAAATTTTAAAAAAATTAAGAAAAAGGAGGATTTCCAACCAATGGTCATTAATTAATCAGTAATTAAGTATAAAGATTGAATTATGGATGTACCTGAGCAAGAGATTCGACGGCGGGAGCGATCAAACGGCAGGGGCCGCACCACGTGGCAACGAATTCGACAAGGACAGGAGTACTGGACTTCAAAACGACGTCGGAGAACTCACTCTCTTTAATCTCCTGTACCTTACCGCAAATTATCCTCATTGACGATGAGAGTGAGGATGACGACGTCGTCTTGCTGCAGCTTCTGCTGCCGCGGACTGAAGCTGAAAGATGACCGTTAGCATTGATAGAAGAAGAGGAAGAATACGAAGCAAAACGACGTAGTTTCCACAAGTTTCCAACTGTACGGATTGGAGGGAGAGGGAAAGTGTAGGGGAGTCTATAACTGGAGCAAAACGACGCAGCTTCCATGGCTGAAAAAAATGTGAATCAGATTCTTCTGATTTTGGAGAGAGCTCGAGGATATGTGGGAGGCGTATTTTAGTTGAAGAGAATATGACATGGTGTGGGCGGTTTTACAATTAAGGATAGTATTTACTCGAAAGTTTTCCATGACGTGGATCTAATTGATTGGAAAGGGCCATGTTAAGGAGGTGAACGGGTGTGGTCTAAGCGTGGAGGTACAGATATGAATGCGTGGCTGTTATGGGCTTACGTGGACTCAGAGATTGTACGGTGGCATGAGCAGAAATTTTAAGCAGCAGTTTCACTCAGAGTGGATAATATCAGAAACTTCCCTTGAAGTTTCTGGCAGTTTCACTTAGCACCCTTAAAATTTTTAAAATAATCAGTTGCCTCCCCTATTTTTAAATTATTGTAACATTTTTAACCCAATTCAAATTATATAATTAAAATACTATCTTAAGGAAAGAGAAAGTTATTTCCTTCCAAAGTTACCCTTTAAATTTAAAATTCTTTGACATTTAAAAACTTGTGGAATGTATTGTCTAATGAAAAATTATAAGGTTGGGGTTGAGAAATCCTTTAACTAATCTTATCAATAATTTGGAGACAAAATTTAAAGTTGACAAATTATAAAAAATTAACAATACATGTAAAAACTATTTGAAATATTGTAAAGAAGAAGAAAATAACTTTTTTCACCTCCTAAACATCTCAAATAAGTTTTAAATGTATATTTTAAACATTTTTTCCTTTTCTAAATTTTCATACCATCAATCAAGATAAACAAAAATTAAAGATTCTAAATAATTTATTAAATTTGTTCAATGCATTTTATATAAAAAGAAAGATTTTTCTCGTCTAGTAATCTAAAGGCACACAATAATAAGTATATGGATAAATGAAGGTAGGCCCAATATTAAAGTTTTAAAATCATAGATAAACCCCTAAATTGCAACACTTTTGCAGCAGAAATCTATGCTTTTACCAAAAAAAATAATAACAATAATATTGGATTTATTTCTAATTATATGACTTTAGAGTTTCCCAAATAGACAAACCCTAAAGGAAAAAAAATTCTTTTGTAAGTTGAAAACATGTTAAATATAATTTTATTATTTTTGTACTTTAAAAAATCATATTGCTTATGATTGTAGTTACTGTATTTTGTCCCTTTGAAAAAAAGTACATATTCATGGTTTTTGTCCTTATTTTTAGCATTTGACTATTATACTTACAATCTAAAAAATAAAATAAAAAAAAAGTAAGGGAACAAAAGCGCATTGTTGGAAAGAAATTATTCTCTCCTTCCTAAAATGAGTACTTTAATCATATAATTTGAATTGGGTTGAGAATGTTACAAAAGATAAAAAGGGGAAGGCAAGTGATAGTTTAAAATTTTTAAGAGAACTAAGTGAAACTCTCAACTCAGGGAAGGTTTCTGAAATTATCCCCTTCATTATCTATCCCAAGTAGAGTTGATAAAGGAATAAGTTGTTCGTGGGATTTGCTCAACCGGATGGTATAAGCTGGAGTTCAACTCTTTCATTTAATTTACATGACCTGAGTTCAAACACAAATTAGCCACGTTTTCGAGAACAGTACTCCAATCATGATAATGTAGAAAACAGTAGTGAGTTTTTTCTTTCTTTTATTCATTTGTTTTTGCCCCGCAGCTGGAGATGGCATACGGAAAGGATGGACAGGATATACGCAGAATTTAAATGAGACTGAAAATTATATTCAAGCAGTCCCATAAAGGCCCTAGAACTATGGGTGAGACTAAAGTTCCGTTTGATAAAACTGAATCTGAATTCTGAATTCCGAATTCTGAAATCTGAATATTGAAAAAATTAATTTGCTGAATTTTAAGCACTGAAAAAAATATATGAATGTCTGAATTTTAATGCTAAACTTATTTATACTGTTTGATAAATATTTATAGCTGAATGCTTAATAAGTTTAATTTGACAATTTTGCCCTTATATCCTTTCATTCAAAAAAGAAATAGAATCTATGATTTAATTAGTTTAAAATTGTTAGGTATGAAAATGATAATATTTATTTTTAAATCAAATTAATATAAAAGATGAAATATATTATATGAGGAATATGAAGAAGATGTGAAAGTCATTAAAAAGGAAGAAAAGAGAAACTAAAAATCGTTAGATAGAAAATATTATACTGTTTAATTAGATAAGAATTTTGAACATAATTAACAAACAAGGGTAGATTTGGTAGATAAGATAAGGTAGTTGAAGTAATTCTATTGATTCTTATCAGAATTAAGCATTCAGTTAGGATTCTTGTGCTGAAAAAAATACACATAGGTTCAGCACTGCTTAACAAGTTCAGCAAATAGATTTTCATTTATCAAACACTCAAAACATCTGAATGTCGGAAAAAATTCAGATTCAGCACTTTTTTATGTTATCAAACAGACCCTAAAAGAGATTAGACTCATTTTAATACCATCGAAATGCCCATTAAATCTCATTTTAGTTGTTTTAAAATTTTTTAATTTTTTCCTTTCTTTTTTGTAAACCTCTTTTCTCTTTACTTTATAAAAAGTCTATACTTCATTTCTCCTGCAATAATTTTTTAAAGTAAATATTTTTTTGGCAAATTCCACTTACTCTTCTCCTTGATTTGTTGGTCCCAACAAATTAACAAATATATTAATTTGATAGGCTATTGTATGGAAAATCTAAATGAGGTGCATCTAATCACCAACTCAACAAAAGTGTGTATAAATCTATCAAAAAAATATCATATTCCACATTTCAAATCTTTGTCCAGTAAACATTTACAATACAAAGGGGAAAAAATTACAAGGCATTTCATCATGCGGAGGGGAACAAATTTATGTCATAGTTACCGATTGGCATAACAACAATATTTTTTTAACCAATGAGATCTTTGTACACAATGCTATGTATTAGTCATTAACAATAATTAATTTTGTATAAATGAAATTTTAATTGAATTTTACGTCATTAGTCTAATGGTCCTCAATTTGCCAAAAAAAAATTTCTCATAAGCAAAAGATACAGATTAAAGACGTTAAAAGTAGGAAAAAGAATAGGAGGAAAAAAAACGAGCAATGAACCATAAAATATATGATTTGAAAATGTGTTTGATCAGGAAAAATTATTCAACATATAATACAACACATTTTTAAAGTTACATTTTTGTGAAATTTCATTCATCTTTATCTTTGTCTCATTGAAACCAAAAATGTTACATAATGTTGATTTGACAAGTCAATGTAAAGAAACCGTGATAAAAAAAAATGTATCAGTTGTTTCAGTACTAACTCAGTAATACTACACTAGTACTAGTAGTAGTATTCCAGTTTTCATATCACTAAAAACTTTGTTGATAATACTAATATATTAAAGCATGCAATTCCTTATTCCTTTATTGAATTAAACTAGATCAACGCACATCATGGCAATGCCATAAAAACTAAAAAAAAAATCCTAAAACATGAAAATAATGTTAATTATTATTGTGGCTCCCAATAGGATCCTAAGTAATGCCCAAGTATTCCTATTTTTTGTTGGGTATTTTTGGAACTAATCCCATTTAAAACCCAAGCTCAATTTCTTAATACTACGCATCTAGGTCTAGCACCCCGACTTAAGGGATAGTTTAGTAACATGTATACTACACATCTAGGTCTAGCAGTATAAACACATTTGGCTTTAAGTGAAACTCTCTCCCATCTAATCAGGCATAAGTCAAGATAAAAAAAAGATCCTTTATCTTTATAAAGTAAAATTTACTGGAATATTCAATGTAATTCAATATTCAAGAACATATCGTTCCCAGAAAAAAACATAATGTTCCCACATTTTTAGAAGAATATCACTATAAATTTTTATCCCGAGCATGGGATTTTTTTATTTTGTTTTTTGAATGAAAATTGATAAGTTATCAAATGCTTCACATAAAGTTAGTAAACATTGAGAGATGTATACTTATTCCAATTGTACGATAATTTACCATATCTAATTGAGATTGGTATTTTTCTTTTTCCTTAAATATATTGGGGATACTTTACGCTTAGTAATGGTATAAAGAAAATTTAACAAATGATGAAAGTTTGCCAACAGCATTTATTGTTGAAAGTTGAAACAAATTATTTGATATTTGAATCAAACTCGAGTCAACAAGAATTTGTTGGAACTTGGTTTGCCAACTAATCAAGACAAAAATGAATGACATTTTTAGTTGATAAAGTTCAAAAGTCAACTTGAATTTGACTTGATTAGCATAAACTTGATTTTTTATTTTTGTTTTGTATTTTTTTCTTTTAAAATTTTGTTTTAATTGATTCTATCTTACTGCATTTTTTAATTGATGTGCAATACCGAAAACTGTTAATTCATTTATATGAAACAACATTTGGTCGAGAAGGATTTTAGCTTCTAATTTTTTGGTATCTTCATAGCCAAACGTTTTAATTCATTTGTCAAATATTGTGCACATGTTGAATTTGGCATTTTAGGATGAATTATAATTTTGTGTATGTGTTTAGTTTTTGGGCTTTTAATTATTGAAGTATGCAAATTTAGTATTTATGGTCAGTGTTAGTTAGAAAACTAACTAAAAAAAAGATGTGCATACTAGTGTAAAAGTACACAATAAATATATATGCCCCTAAAACACGAATTCGCTACCAGAGACATTAGCTAATATATGTATATGTCTGTGTATTTGAATTTGTCAAAACGATAAATATCCATTTGCACCTGTGATACCCCGACTTTTAGGATATTACAGTTTCTATATTTTATTTTTTGTTTTAAAGATTAGAAACCTTAAATTCTAATCAAAAGGAAAAGAAAAAAAAACCCTAGTTTACTTGTGACTACCCGGTTTTCCTAAATCCCTTATATTTTAATCGAACCAATAATTGTAACCAATAGAATTGTAAAATCCCTCATATTTTTCTTAAAATTCCTTTTATTTAGCATTTATTCCTTTCTAATAGCTTTACTACTCATTCACACCCTCAGTAATTACAATCCACCAAAGAATCAAGGGTTTTCCCTTTAGGTTCTTCATTCGGGTAAATTAGGGCTTTTTGCGTATTTTGACCGTGTGCTCACTCGGTGAGATGTGTGCACTAAATTTGGTGATTACGAGTGAGTTTTAAATGATATTAAGTGTTTGATTAAAAGTAATAACCATAAGATAGTGAATTATAAGTGAAAACCCTAGTACGTGCGAAATAAGGAAAATCGGGTTGAACCGAAGTGTACCGTTCGTTACCGATTGAGTGCACCACTTGACCACTACTTTATTACCTTAATCTCCTTGTTATTAATTGAACAAAATCATACCTAAATATCTCCTTAAGCCAACCGAAGTTGTGGACCAAAATAAGAGAGAGAAAAGAAAATTTTAAAAGCTAATCTCATCGCGACAAGTGGCAACCATTCCATGGTTGTTTGACCAACTTAATTCCTACCTTCTTATCTTTTTTCTTAGATGATTTTTCTTCATTTCTTGCTGGTCTTGGTCGTGGCTTTGGAGGGAAAAATCAAGAGAAAGAGAACTTCAATTCATCTTGGGTTTTGCTTGATTGAGTGCAAACAAGAAAAACTAAACCGATTAATCACTAGTTTGGAAGTTTGGGAAGCCTAAGGAACCAAAAATTTCAAGAAAAAGTGGAGGATCACTCTTGCAAGCTCTTGTCTTGAGGTATAATGGCTGATCACCCTTTCTTTCTCCATTACTCATGATTAAGTTGGGTATTAAGTTTAGAATTGTGCTTGTGATGCCTATTTCAAGTGGTTTTGATGATTGGAGTGATGAATTTTAAGTTAGGATTTTGATTGATTTACTTATAATTCTTGTGGGTTAGGTGTTGTATGATGTATATATCTGGTATATAATCTTGTAAAGGTGATAGTAGTGGTAGTTTCAAGGTGAAAATGTGAATTATAGCTTGAAATAACAAAAATTTCAGATTTCTGGAAAATTTAGCTTCAGTTCTGCCCGATTCTATTTCTCTATGTTAGAGGCTGAATTAGGCTTGGCACAAAACATGAAAGTTTTAGAGAATGATATTTTATAGTTTCCTACAAAATTTCAGCCCAATCGGAGCAACGTAACCTGTAAAAAGATCAAAATACCCTCACTGCCCTAGGATGCATCCAGTGATCAGTTTTAGACAGTTCATCCAATTGACCGTGTCTATTCACTATGATCCGTGCTGATTTAGCCATTTGCCAAAACATGAAAGTTTTAGTACTTTGTCTTATCTTTTCAACGCCTCCAAGAACGCCTTAAACGGACTTTGGTAACTTGAGATAGGGCCATTTAAAGGTAGTGCGGTTAATTGGTCTATTAGTAGGAATTTGGTTCTGTGAATTGGGAATTTGACTGGGTTACACTGGAAATTGGACTAAGTGATCTTCATCAAAATTGTAGCCCTTTGTCTTAGCTTCGAAACAGTATAAGTTGAACCTCAATCCGATAAGCGTAGCCTCGGTTGTGTCCGTTACGTAAAAACACGTCAAATCTGTCTTTTGTTAAACTTCATTTCCGCACATGTCATTAGCTTGATTTTTGTACTTGTATTACCTTGAGCCTATTGAATGGCTATTGAAATGAATTTGTGTTGTGTGTAACTTTGGGTTTGATTGAGGAAAATAATAAAACCGTAATGGTTGGAAAATAGGTAAATACAAAGGGCGTGCTGCCCAAATTTACGCTCGAGAACTATGTAAATATGCTTGCAACTTGAGTAAGGTTTGAGAGTGAATACCACTTGAACCATCTAGGATATTTGTATCTTCTTTTATCGAGATATATAAGATAGAACTTGGCCGACCTTGTACCCTTGGAAAAATGAAATTTATGACTAATAGATATACTTTTCTCCATTTCGTCGACCCAAATGGTATTTCAAAGTATAATTGTTTCCAAGTTTCAAAGTCTTAAGAGCGAGCATAAATTTCTTAGAATTTGATAAGTATCTTGAATATTACTTAAACGAGTTGCATTTACTTGATTTTCTTGAAGCGAAATTCCTATGTTTCGAACTCTAGAAAATTTTACATTCGTAAATGATATTTTATCGCAGATTTGGACTCCAACCAAGAAGTTGGACCTGAACGTGTTTTTTGAGAGGCACTAGACTTTTGGTGAGTGCTTCCAAATATCTGGTTGAACTGGATACTTGTTTTAATACTTGATTCATGAAAATACATGATACGAGATTTGTTGATCAGGTAAGGGTGTACTTTATCGCACTTGCCCCAATATGATATCTACTTGTTTATTGTTACAATTAACTTGATATACTTGTACTTGATTTGTAAGTGTGGAGCGACAGCATGTACCACACTCTATCCGAGTGGGAGGTGCCTCTCATTCCCGTCTCCATACTTTTATTTTAATTCAGTCGATTGGAGTGTTATCTCGTCGACTTTTTGGGGACCCCAAACCCCATTGGCTAGTTAATCGAGTCGAGCCGGCAAGAGCTTGGTCGATTGGGTAACGAACCATGGGTCTTTCGTTTTGTCGAGTGGAGTGATATCTCCTCGGCTAATCGGTATACTCGAATATTACCACCCGTGTTTATTGAGGATTTTGGACCCAGTAGGGGGTGTGAATGGTGGACGAAGAGTAGTGTAAGTGGTGCTCTACTGGATTGGTTACTTACTTGAAGGTTGACGGAGTGTCAACTATTATTTGATCAAGCTCTGGTGATGCAATGGGAATTTGGCTCCTGAGAGCCATCCGTATCCTTATACTTTGGAGTGATTATTGTTTATTGGATTATTGTTTCTTTTGAAAACTTTTACACTCGCTCACTTTGAGATTTGCTACTTGAAGTATTATCGCTCACTTTTATGAACTATTCATGCTCATTACTTTGCTACGTGATACTTGCACTTTTAAATAAGGGTTAACTTGCTATTTGGAACCTCACTGGGCTTTTAGCTCATTCCACGCCATTTGTTTTCCTTACAGGGGTACGAGCGAGGTGTGAGACATGTACAGACTAGCGTAGTCTTGTTGTTTTGAATTTTGTAATTGTACTCGCACTAGTTGCTCGATTAGGGCTGAATGTACTGAGAACTTAAATCTTTTGATGTATTTGGGACTGTATGGATGATTGAGATAGAAATGAATGTATTCGTATGTTCCAAACTTGGGAACCGTTATTTCATTTATTATTGAGGTTGCACCTTATTTTAATTGATGCGAGTGAGTGAGTCCTGGCAAGAGTTGGGCAGGCGGTCCGCCGAGCCCTTTGGTACGCCTTAGGGGGAGGTGGGGTCGTCACAGGTGGTATCAGAGCACCTATTGAGCTCGTGCCGGGAGAGGGTTCTCGGATTGTGGGGATTGACTTGTTAAGTGTGGAACAATTGTCTATTGTTGGGGATCTTAGATATGTATGTTGGGTAGGAATCTCAAAAGTGGTTGATTTCCTCTTGAGCGTAGCTAACTCGAGTGGGGAATGATCATATTTTAGATTCTTGTACCTGAGTACCAAAGAGTGATACCTTTATGATAAATCAATATCTCGAGTACTATTAGGATAAGGTTGGATGGCGAAAGCCAAGACACGGGGAATGCAAATAATCTGGACTTGGGATATATTGAAGATATTAGTGAGAATTGGAACCCTTAGCATGCAAGTGTACGTACTTGGTTGTACTTTTTCGAGTTTTGATTAAGTGTAGTGCATGACCAATACCTAGAGTTAATGTCCCGTAGGATGTGTGAATTGCTATGATATGTATATAAAGAAAGTATGTTATTTTCAATGTGTTTTGAAAATGCTTTTATTGACCCTTATAGCTATTTTATTTTGCTTATACTTATTTACGAATAAATGAATGAATTTTGAGGACGAAATTCTTTTAAGGAGGGGAGATTGTAATACCCCGACTTTTAGGATATTACAGTTTCTATATTTTATTTTTTTGTTTTAAAGATTAGAAACCCTAAATTCTAATCAAAAGGAAAAAAAAATCCTAGTTTACTTCTGACTACCCGGTTTTCCTAAATCCCTTATATTTTAATCGAACCAATAATTGTAACCAATGAAATTGTAAAATCTCTCATATTTTTCTTAAAATTCCTTTAATTTAGCATTTATTCCTTTCTAATAGCTTTACTACTCATTCACACCCTCAGTAATTACAATCCACCATAGAATCAAGGGTTTTTCCTTTAGGTTCTTCGTTCGGATAAATTAGGGCTTTTTGCGTATTTTGACCGTGTGCTCACTCGGTGAGATGTGTGCACTAAATTTGGTGATTAAGAGTGAGTTTTAGATGATATTGAGTGTTTGATTAGAAGTAATAACCATAAGATAGTGAATTATAAGTGAAAACCCTAGTACGTGCGAAATAAGGAAAATCGGGTTGAACCGAAATGTACCGTTCGTTACCGATTGAGTGCACCACTTGACCACTACTTTATTACCTTAATCTCCTTGTTATTAATTGAACAAAATCATACCTAAATATCTCCTTAAACCAACCGAAGTTGTGGACCAAAATAAGAGAGAGAAAAGAAAATTTTAAAAGCTAATCTCATCGCGACAAGTGGCAACCATTCCAAGGTTGTTTGACCAACTTAATTCCTACCTTCTTATCTTTCTTCTTAGATGATTTTTCTTCATTTCTTGCTGGTCTTGGTCGTGGCTTTGGAGGGAAAAAACAAGAGAAAGAGAACTTCAATTCATCTTGGGTTTTGTTTGATTGAGTGCAAACAAGAAAAACTAAACCGATTAATCACTAGTTTGGAAGCTTGGGAAGCCTAAGGAAACAAAAATTTCAAGGAAAAGTGGAGGATCACTCCTGCAAGCTCTTGTCTTGAGGTATAATGGCTGATCACCCTTTCTTTCTCCATTACTCATGATTAAGGTTGACGGAGTGTCAACTATTACTTAATCAATCTCTGGTGATGCAATGGGAATTTGGCTCCTGAGAGCCATCCGTATCCTTATACTTTGGAGTGATTATTGTTTATTGGATTATTGTTTCTTTTGAAAACTTTTACACTCGCTCACTTTGAGATTTGCTACTTGAAGTATTATCACTCACTTTTATGAACTATTCATGCTCATTACTTTGCTACGTGATACTTGCACTTTTAAATTAGGGTTAACTTGCTATTTGGAACCTCACTGGGCTTTTAGCTCATTCCACACCATTTGTTTTCCTTACAGGGGTACGAGCGAGGCGTGAGACGTGTACCGACTAGCGTAGTCTAGTTGTTTTGAATTTTGTAATTGCACTCGCACTAGTCGCTCGATTAGGGCTGAATGTACTGAGAACTTAAATCTTTTGATGTATTTGGGTCTGTATGGATGATTGAGATAGAAATGAATGTATTCGTATGTTTCAAACTTGGGAACCGTTATTTCGTTTATTATTGAGGTTGCACCTTATTTTAATTGATGCGAGTGAGTGAGTCCTGGCGAGAGTTGGGCAGGCGGTCCGCCGAGCCCTTTGGTACGCCTTAGGGGGAGGTGGAGTCGTCACAGCACCATTCAAATCCTAAGATACTAGAAAAATGATAAAACTAATTAGATCATAAGTAGCAAACATACATGTACTTAAAAAATTTGTACACATGGCACCATCAAGAATAGGTTGTAAACCAATTATTGGGTGCCTGTTTCCTGTAATTTTTTTGGCTCTAGGATGTGATTCTATCAAGTTCTCTTTTTATGCTGAAGCTACACATTTTTGTTTGAGGGTTCTATTTTAAAACTTTATTCATGGATTGAAGATTATTTGGGCGGCTGTTTGTTTGTTTGGGTTGAAAATTATCTGGAAACTTTTGTTAAATAATCTTGAAACACTTTTTCTAATATGATGTATGTGACAAAATATGTGGTTGAAAAAATATAAAGGTAATTGAAAAACATAAGCCAACAAAAAAAATCTTTTGATAAGAATATGAGATCAAATTAACATGTACGAAGAAGAGGATCAATGGATTTACTTACCTGTTGAGCATCTAACAATGTGATGCATGTAGAGTCGATTGCTAGAACTGTTTGCTTTCGTGCTCTCATCATGTTTAGAAAAGAAATTTCTATCAACGAAATAGTCAAGCTCGTTAGGGAAAGGTAACTTATCAAAACCATGGATAACATATTTGGCCTGTCGTCTAGAGATTATTGTACACACTTGTCCTACATGAATTGATCTAATAACCTCAGATAGAAAACAAGATGGACTGAAATGGTCATCGATCAGCTCCTGAAATTTGCCATTTTTGTAGAGTAACCATGCCTGAGAATTCAGGAGGGAATTGTGGTGATTAGTACTGCTCATGAGAAAAATAATGCAATGAATGCTATGGGAAATGGAATGAGAGGAAACTTACATGCCAAGAAAATAATGATGGTGATCAGGATGACATAAACCTCTGTTCTCTTCCAATTACAACCTCTAGTACCAAAATACTAAAGCTGAAAACATCTAATTTTGTTGAGAAAACTCCATCGACTGCATACTCAGATGACATGTAGCCACTAAGATAGAATAAAATGAGTAAGAATTAACTTAATATCCTATGGAGTAAAATCCAAAGGTCAAGGGATCGTTATTATGTTCCAACAACTCTTTTTGTGCTTGCTTCAGTCTCACTTCCTCCAAAAAATTCTGGCCATTCCAAAGTTTGATATTTTTTGTTTCATTTCACTATTCAACAAAATATTGCTAGACTTAAGATCTCTATGGATGATTGTCAATCGTGAATCCTAATGAAGATAAAGAAGTCCTCATGCAATCCCAATGATAATGTGGAAGTGGTTTGGCTAATCAAGCAATCTGATTTAATCATTAACTGCACAAATCTTACACTTTAGTATCTGTGCCTGAATGTAAGTAGATTAATTGTGAAAAAGAAAAAGAAAAGAAAAGTTGATTTGACATTAGCAGGTCAACGACCATGTTAAGCTTTTTGAAGTTTTTTCAGCCTTGTCACTTGAGCATATCATTTGATTGCATACACGTATAGCATTTTTACCAACACTCTGCGAATTAACTTTTTGGTGAAAGCATAACTAAAACGAAAATCCTAGTCAATTTAAGATATTTGTACCAGAAAATAAAAATGAAATGCAATATATAGGTACAAATGTGTTATTAGTTCATGTATGATTTTGTTGGAACCAACCAAATATGAAGAAGTCCAAGCTCCTATTAGGCAAGAATTCATAGATCTACATTTTCTCTTCTCCTTGGATACAGCACCCTAGAAGCTTCACAAGATTTCTGTGCTGCAGTTTTGCAATGTATTTAACCTCATTTTTTAACTCATCAAGTCCTTTATTGGAGTATTCAGAAAGTTGCTTCACTGCAATTGCTTGTCCCTCCTCAAATGTACCCCAAAAATGGCTATTTGTTATAAATCAATTTCAAGCCGGAGATACCTAGTTTCTCCTATTTGTGTTTCCACAAATCCAGTATTTTTTTCTTTTTTTTTTCTATTCTATTCTTTTGAATCAGATGGAGGATAATATGTGATAATCCTAATAATTATTTAGTAGTGGTAAACATTTTATTTCAAGAGTATCAATAAGATAAAACTACCTCCTATAGTAGTTTCTTTCTTATCCTAAGTGCCAAAAGAAATATGTGATGACCCCACTTCTCCCAAGGGCAAACCCAAGGGTATCGGCGGGCCGCCTGCCTGGCTCGCGCCAGGACTCAAAACTTAAAGCAATAAAACTATAATAAACCAAAGAGTACTATTTATAATATATACAACCGCCAAAAGTTCTATTTACATCTTCAAAAGTATCTGGTCGAACCACTATACTACAGTGCGATAACAACCAGCAGGAAGTAGACCCTAAGGAGGGTCCTTATACAAACCACCAAAACACAAACATACATCTTAATTGTCCAACTATTACAAGCAGACCTAACTATACTAGTGAATGTGCCCAGGCGTTCCTCGTGTCATCCCCTGCTAAGGAAAACAAAGGAAACGGGGTAAGCTATATGCTTAGTAAGTAAACAGGGGTAAAACGGTAAAGTTCACATTCAACTAAGCATATAAAATCCAAATATTTCACATCAATACAGGAATGTAACATCACAATGGTAGGATACGGATTGGCTCCAAAGCCAGGTCGTTTGCCATGCGTGACCTCCTGTCGACACTCCGTCGACCATAAATAAGGTCCGTAGAACTCCACTTGTACTCCCACCTAACACCTTATCACCCTCACTGGCCAGTCACCTCACAAACTTGCTCGAGCGAACGAAATTGAGTTTGGTTCACAAGCTCGGGTCACAAAATTGGTTCACATACTCGGTGAACCGGATTCACAAATTTGGTGACCTCAGACTAGGCTGGACTGACTTCGACCAAGCCCTAACCGGCTCGAATAGTCCATCTAGGTCTTGAGATCGACCTCTCACAACCAAAATGCCAGCTCGAGGGTTTTAGTTCCAAAATGGTTCATATACATATGCCATGTACAAATACGTGTGCAAATTAGGGTTTAGGTCGAGTGCGATAAAGTACACCCTCGCCTATCGTACCCTTTTCATACATATCAAAACACATCAGCAAGGAACATGTAAGAATGGCCTGAATACTTACTCAAAACACAAAAGTAGTACAAAAGCATAAATCACTTCGTGCGTGTTAGCTAGTAGGCCCCACCAGCTCCGCCTAACTCACCACGGTCTGAAATAGAAGATTGCATCTCATTATATTACAAACGGCCACTAACATGCCCAAAACAAGCAAAACGGCAAAATCGGCACATGCAAGTGCGGAAACGGCAAAATGGACACACGGAAGTGCGGAAACGGCAAACGGAAACGGCCAAATCTGCCATCTCAAACCGTTTTGATCAAAAGTTAGGTTAAGATTATCGGATCAAGGTGGGTGAGACACCTTTTCGAAGCTATGAGGAAGGGTTACAACTTTTATTTAGACATCTCAACCCATATTTCAATAGGTATTGGTCAAAAATGCACAAAATAGTTCCAGCTATTTCATTTCGGGTTACCAAACAGGCCCTGTTTGAAAGACCGTAACTCATGGCTCAAAAATCGAAATCAAAAAATTCCAGAGGAGTTAGAAAGCTAAGACATAAGGCTATAACTTTCATGTTTGGACCAGAAGCTGAATCAATACAGAGCATGGAGGAAAACGGGTCCAAACATTCTTGTCAGAACTGTCCAATGCGCAGGCAGTTCTGACAATCGATCTTGTTTTGGTCATAACTGAAGCTACGGGACTCGGATTAGGATGTACTTTATACCGTTTTGAAGCTGAGACCAAGATCTACATTTCTTATGAAGGGATCAATACTCAGTTCGCACGTTATCAAAACGGATAAAACATGGTCAGAAGCAAAAGTCAAAACGTAACACAATCCAGGGTACAAAACAGGTGCTAGTGTTTTGTCTATAACTTGGGTTACACTGATCCGTTTGAGCTGAAATTTTGTAGGAATATTCAGGACATAAGAGGCTACAACTTTCATGTTTTGAGAAACTTCTGAATCAATACGTAGTATCAAGAAAAATGGAACCGAAGTTCAGATTCTGAACTGCCCTGGTTACCCGTTTTGCCGGTTTCCAATGTCGCAAACGCATGGTTCATTTCTATGGTTCTTATGCAAGGATTCCAACCAAATTCATATCCACTAAGCACACATATACTAACTTCTAAATGACCTACAAATGGTCCGAAATTTTCCCTCTAAGCCACTACAAAATTGTCAAAACTAACCATGATCCTTAGACTAACTCCATTTGCATCACCAAACTTAATCCAACCACCTACTAACCAAACCCTAACTAACCAAACATTAGCCAAGCTAAACCAACCTAAGGAAGCCTAGGGTTTCTTAACCCAAATTAGTTTTTACCACTCACTCACCAAACCAATGAAACCAATCATCAAACACAACCACTACAAGTTCAATAACACAAGATTAGAGCTAACTAAAATGTTTAACAAGAAACCCTAATTCTTTCATCTCTTGACCGAAATTCCAGCAGCATAAATCACTAAAATTAACCATTAAATTACTCAATAATCACCACATAAACCATACAAATTCATAATTACAACAAAAACTTCACTTTCATGACTTCAAGATTAAAACCCCCAAAATTTAACTTTCAAAAGCGATAACTTACCTTCAAGTTGCAAGTGTCTTAGGTTAATCTTCCAAAACCCAAGCTCCAAGTTGTTCCTCCAAGATCCAAACGCAAGATTAGTGAAAACAAATGCAAGAAACAAAAGCTTTTCTCTTCCTTTTTCTTTCTCTCAAATCCGGCCCTCTCTCTCTCTATTTCTTTCTTATTGTTGTTGTTTAATAGCTTAGTTTCTCTTGAATCTTCTAGATATAAACTTAGTCATAAGCTTAGTCAAGACATGAGAAGATATTTTCTACTACACCAATCACATAAAAGCTCCCAATTTGCTCTCAAGCCCTTACACCTTCAACTTAGCTTTTGTTCCATTCTTGCCCTTAAACATTGGATAATCTTTCAAGTAACTCCATAGATTATAACTTAATCTAATCTAAAACACTTAACCACAATTAATTACTTCACTAATCCCTCTCCTATATTAATCACCTATACTTAAACATACTTTATCTCACATAAAAGTAATTAAATAACAACCTTTTTGTCAAGGGCAAAATTAGGGATTTAAACTTAGCAACTTTTCTAGTTTAGGATTTTCCTAACTTTTAAACTCACTTAACCTATCTAAAATGGATCAAATCTTATACGTACCTGTACTAAAACACACACACTAGCATACCTAGCTTTAATCACCACTCAAACTTATAAGTAATACAAAAACTAGGGTTTCAATCCTAACCCCAACTTAGGGTTTTCGAATTAGTCCCAAAACCTAATATTACCGCACAAATAATGAATATAATCTAATATCAAACTTAAGAACGGACTGGGGCCTCACAAAATACATATTCCTTTGCTTTTTGTTGATTTTCATGAAGAAAAAGTGCATTCACTAGAATATCAGAGTCAAAACTAGGTCTAGTTCTTGCGGACTTTAAAACTATCAATAAGGAGTTTACCATGCAAGTAGCAATAGTCTACCTAAAGAAACAGAAAGCAAAGCAATATTTACCTTGTAAACAGGACCAAATCTCCCCTCTCCAAGCTTATTATCTCTTGAGAAGTTATTAGTAGCCTGCGCGATGGTTTTCAAATCAAACAATGAGAGGTCAAGATTTTTGTTGTCACTTTCTTTAGTAAGGCACTACTCTGATCTGCTTCCCATTTTTCCTGCCAAATGAAATATGGGAAGATTAAAAAGAAAGTAAGTATTTAAGGAAAATTGTATATCTGGTTATAGATAGAGATCAAACTTTGAGAGGAATATCTTGGAATTCAAGTGAAAGCATGCATGTAATTGACATTATCAAAATATAAAATACATAGATATCTATTTACTAGCACTAGATAGCTGTTCAGCAAGTTTCCTCTACCTTTTCCTTTCTTTTAAGCGTACAAGATAAGGATAAGGACCAGTAGTAGAAAAGCTTCTACTAAAGGCAAGCTAATTCCAAGTATTTTTACTTTATTTGCTCCAAAGGGTATTGGGCAAGACAACATGATTATATCAATGCAGTTTTAATTATTGTTATTCAAACATAGTCAAATATTGTTAGAAAAAAAAAGTTTCATGCCTTGGAGCTAAGGTTAATAGCATCACCTCTTTTATTTAATCAACCACTAATTACATATTCAAGTGATGCATATTCAAAGCTCCAAGGATGTTGCTTATTTGAAGATACTTATATCTACTTTAGAACTTCTCATATAAATAATGACAAAACCTTGAAACTGGAGCAAGAAGCGGAGTATGTGGTCAGCCCTAAAGTTCTTGATTTCATGAAGTAGCATTTACATCTCATTTAGCAATGTTTGTATGAGCAATGAGAATGTTAAAAATGATGTTAATAACTAGTGAACATGAGAAGTAAAAGCATGAAGTTTAATGCAGCAATTTTATCATCTTTCTGGAAAAAAAAAGTTTCTCTTAATATAAGTGATAGCATCTTACGTATCTCAAAGAAGGCCATCTTTATGTAGATGTCTTGACCACCAGCGACCCTGGTTATATCGATCAAATCATCAAACCAAAGCACGCAACCATTACCTTTGCCTGTTATGTTTGTATTCAAATAAGCTGTGCAGGAACAGTTTTTCAAGCAAATTTTCTCACATTCCTTGAGAGTCATACTCCAATTACTATTGCGTATCTAGCAACTTAATGCATGAATACTTTATAAATCCATCTCCTTTTTGACAATTTAAAGGAACTCCATGCTTTGCTTGCAAATCACTGGGGGATTTTGACCCAAATTTATCCAACAAGCTACAGATTGGAAAATTAGCAGTGCTATAGATACTATAGTTTTTACAATGCTCGTAAATGTCACAAATATTATTCGATGCCTTGAGGTAAACAGCCCAACCCTAAGTCTTGTAATTCCAAGTCAACCTTTGAAGAATCCCATGAGTATTCACAATAAGCCTAAAGTAGACAAAGGTGTTAATAAGATCAAATCTGTAGTACATTTCCTGTGGATTATTTACAAACTTATAAGCACATATCAGATTTGGTAAGGTTTGGTGAAAACCAACTAAGCTTTAGACCATTCCATGGTCTAAGACGAGACACTAGAATTGAATCATTCATTAAGAATTGTTGTGGAAAGACATCAGGATCCATTCTGAATATGAAATTAACTGTTGAAGGATCAATGTTGCTTTATAAAGACTAAATGTAAGTGCCTTTCACCAAATCAAACCTTAACTTCATTCCTGGTAAAAGGGTATTAGTGGGATGATCAAAATTTTGCCATAGGTAATTCCCTAGATTGTCATCAACTGCATCTTTTACAACAAGATTTCTTGAATTAAGAAGCTGAGCTACAGGATTCTTCACCAACCTAGTGGCATTTGTTAACCATATGATTGTACCTTTCCCATTGAAAAGTGTGAGTTTTGCTTGATCAGTCACCTTCACAAGGCCATTTGTGTCATTGAATATTGGAACATCTCTATTAGCAATCCATACCACAGTTACTTGAGAAACTATCTTGTACCATAATCCCAAGTATCTATTCTCGGAATTAACATCGGGTTGTAGGAAAATGTAAACCAAACCTTTAGCTATTTATTATTTAGTCAGTATGATGGGAACCATGTGGAATTTAATTCCCATATGTAATAGTATTAATCAGTTTGTGTCAGAGTCATATAGGGCTTATTTAGTTAGTAGCCTCCAGTTTCATATATAGTTAGTAGGGTATAAGCTTTCGATTAGCATATATTTCACATATTTCTAGTGAAGTTCTAATGTTTGTTTTTTGGTGTGTTTTAAGTGAAAATGGAAGAATTGACATTCTTTATGGTTACTTTTCATGTAAGTAAGGTTTTATGACAACAAATGCAAAAGTATGGTTTAATGTGTAAATTGGTGATGTTTTGTAGGTTTTGGCATTTCATGGATAAAGGGAGATTATTTTAATTGATTTGTGAAGATTTGAAGTGATTTGATAAATATAAAGTGTAAAATGCAATCAAGTGCAGAAGAAAAATATCCTAACAATATATATATATATAATTTAAAAGCACACAGGATTGATCGTAATAATAATTTACCTGGAGCATTTCAGGAGTCGAATCCACAGGAATGAGTTAATTTTCCTCTACTTTAATTATTATGGGAAGAAAACAATAAAATTTAAAATTTAAAAGTATTTAATTTTAACTAATTAAGGAAAAAATTAGATAACCAAATCAAATAAGATAAGATTGAGAAAATAGTTGACAAGAGACTAGGGTTTTAGAGAGGACCTCTATTTGAATTGAACAAAAATAGTTTCATGTCATTTTCTTAATGAATAAAAAGTCAATTTTTTCCTTCAATGAATAAATTTTGAGTTTTTAGTCTAGGGTTTAATTTTGAGAGATTTAGTTAGTAGCGTTTTATTTTTTAAAAGATTCTAGAAAAATAGGTTTTAGCCTAATTTATTTGCAGGGAACAATTACTGGGATTTGTTGTTCCTATTTTCTTAGTATTTCAAATTTCTATTTTTCAGTGATACTTAGTTTCTACAAATTGGTCGAAGTTACGCACATTTGTTCCCAAACCTCATATTGTTTAATTGAGGGGTCCGACAAATAGACTTCAAAATAAAAACATCCTAACCATTTATTGTATTATTGCTGTTCTCAACCAAGAAGATGAATAAGAAAGAATAAAGAGGGCAAAAGCGAAACAAGTAATGAAGAAAAGAGAGAAAAAGATGGCTTTAGATGTTTCGAGACCATGTCTATCAAATCCTTACCAGAAAGTTGTAGAAAGAAGTCTAACAACACACAATACTGCAATTGTCAAAAAATTCCTAAAAAGTCAATTTAAAAGTTGAGCTACAAAAAATTTTAAATGATTATATAAATGGTATTTCTGAAACTATAATCACAAGCTGTCACTATGATTAGCTTGAGATAATCAAATAAACTGCTAAATATCAAAAGAACAGGAGAAAAAGTAAACTAGAAATACCATTAAGGGAAAAAATTACAAGTAAAGAAAAATTTATACAGTAACAAAATTTAGTTTTCTCCTACTGAATGGTTTTTCAACTATAGGGAGATGACAAGTCACAATAATCTCAACAAATAACTATAAAGAGTTGCAGTGACGGAGCCAGGATTTTTTCCTTAGGGGGGCCAAAAATTTTTCGAACAAAATTACCTTAATATGTTATGTTCAAAATAATTTTTATTTATTTAAATATATGACATCTTAAAATATCAAATATTAACTTTAATTATAAAAGTATGTCTATTTCATAAATATGTAACATAGTCATAACTAAAATTAAGACAAGAAATAACCTTTGATTAAATATCTTATAACATCACAAATCACCTAAGTTGCACATTATGAGAAGATGCTCCAATATGTCACTTGTGCAAAAACAAAAATATAACTATGCAATATAAATATAACTATTTTCAATTAAAAAAAAGATAAAAGTTATGTTAACATACCTTGAAACTTCATCCTCTTTTACTAAAAGTAAATTGAGTTTTACGTTCTTTCATAGAACTAAATTCATGTATAATTAATGAATCAATGCTAAATTTTCAAACAACTTCCTTTCTTTATGTACATTGTTAGGCAATCTGTCGCGCCCCATTTTTCGTGATGGAAAATAAGTATAAAAATAGGTATTTACAAAATATGTGTTTACAAGAGATGTGATTTTATTTTAAAATAAATGAAAAGGACCTAAAATGGGACTTTAAAGAATGCGACAATTTGGGTCCAAATATTTAGTCTAAAAAGGGTTTTCAAGAAAAAGGGGAGTCGCCACTTGGAATTGAGTTTGGATGTACCAAGTCACCCAAAAAATGTATTTAAATAAAATAAAATAAAACCCTTTTCGACAACTCCAGGTCTTTGAAAAATAAGAGAAAATGGATTCGGGAGTCACGGTTGAAGAAAGGGAAGGCAAAGGTTCAATTTACTCAAACCTAAGGCACCCTTTCAACCTAGTCTAAGCTAGTTGCGTGGTTTAGTCAAAATTTTCCTAATCTAACCCTTAATTTATCATATTTGAATGTTTCCTACATGGATGCTAATCTAAATTTATAAAATATCGAAAGGGTCAAAATATCCATTCAAGGGTTTAATCGAACCAATCGCATTAATTGCGAAGGCCACAATGATTCCTTGAAAGTGTCACGAGTATGCGAATGATGAAATTAAAATAAAAGAAAAGAAATTACATTATATACATATATAAGTGATCAAAGAAAAATGGAATGCAACATAAAGGGTACGGGAGGCAAAAGCTCGTGACATAATTTTCTTATACATGGATTAATAGGGTATTTAAACTAAAAAGTTATAATCACCCATTTCCCATGTTTGAAAAATAATTATCCTAACATGAACAAGCAAACGAACTAGCTTAAATGAGATGCAATTCTAAATGACATGATTAGTACCTATAGAGGGTAAGGGATAATATAATAGGGAATATCATGTAAATGAGAAAAGATCCTAAAAATGAAAATATGCATGAAAATGTAATGAATATCACAAAAAAAATGAATCTAACGCACGAACGATCTAAGGGTCTAGCGTTGGATTAGCCCATTTCTAAAAATCCTTACTAGCGTTGAACTAGCAAGTAAATGGAGGGAGAAGCCACAACTAGCGTTGGACTAGTGTGGTGACGTCATGCATTTTTAATACATAATAAGACAAGTAGACATAGATTAAAACAAATAAATACATAAGAGCACGTAGCACGTAACACATAAGCATAATATCTAGATGCAAAAATCCTAAGGAAAGCGGGTAAGGCACGTAACATATAAGCCACATAAGCACACAACCTATCTATTACATCGGGGAGCGCCTAACTACAATTTAAAAGGGAAAATAAAATAAAATAAATCTAATTATCCTATCTATTACATTTTTGAGGTATTTAAGTGCCTCTCAAATAATTATAAAATTAACTAAACAAACATAAGAAAATTTAAATGAACATTCAAATCGAATAAACAAAGCATATAAAAATGTATAAACACATAGGAACACGTAGGAGCACATAAGAGCACGTAATTGACATTGAAATAATAATAATGGGGTACCTCCCTTTTGAAGTGGTGACTAAACGGAGTCAAATTGCCCTATTTATACTCAAAATGAACAAAAGAATCATGGCACCAATTTAATTGAAAAACTAATAATAATGAAAATTCACCTCAATATGTCAAACGTAAATAAATTTAAGAATATCTAAAAATTACAAGTTGAACATACACAAAAGTAGCATAATTAGCTATTAAAGAAAAGAAACGATCATAATAAAAGAGGGTCAAAATTCACAAGGGACTGAATTGCAAAATTGAAAAACTTTTGGAGATAGAAATTATATTTTTTCAAAGTTTAGGGGCCAAAATCAAATGAAAGATAAAGTTTAGAGACCAAAATGCAATTAACTTAAGGACCTAGGTGAAAGGAATTTAAAATGTTCTGGGTCACAGTGAAACTACTCCAAAGATGAGGGGTTAAAGTGCAACTTTCGGTTTCTGATTTGGGCAAGAAAAAGGCCACTGGGCCATCATTTTTATTTCTTTAGGCCAAACATTTCCTAAGCCCAGCCGAAAATCCAAGCCAAACGAGCAGGCTAGCCCATCTTTTCATCACTCAAGCCCAACAAAAACAATGCATGGGCTCTGACCTTCTAACCCAACCGAAACCCAAAAAAAAAAAACAAAACCCATTCCCAAAACCCAACCAAAACTAACTCTTGGCCCATCAGAAAAAAAAAATTAGCCCAATTTCTTTTCTTTTTTCTTCTTTCTTTCTTTCCTTCTCCTTCCTCTTTCTTTCTCTGCCTTCGAAGCTGAAGAAGCTTCAGTTGGCGGCCATGGTGGCCGCCACCGCCTCCGGCGGCGGTCGCCGGCGACCTCTTCGGTCACCAAAATTTCTCAAAATATACCCCTTCACTCGATTTTTCGCGTAGGTTCCATTTTTGAACTTAGTTTTTACAGAAAATGACCCAAAAGTGGCCAAATGCCAAGAAATCAGTTCAGTTTTTATTTTTTTAAAACCCTCAAATCTTCACCAAAAATCATAAAAATTATGCCAAAACCCTCCTTATAACTTCCACAATACAACTATAATCTTAGTTTGACAAGTAAACAACAACAAAAGGATGCATTAAATCAAAACAGCCCCAAAAATGAAGAAAATTATTCTAATGCCTTTAAAGCTCAAAACTCCAAAAAATTTAGATAAGCACACATTTCCAGGCCTGGTGCTAGCTAACGGTCATCCGTTTTGACAACAACATGCACAATATTCAGCTTTTTAATCCGTTTTTCCATTTCGGCACTTTATCAAGCATTTGGCATGCATTCACAGCACCGTTTCCTTTTTTCTTAATTGCATGCAGGCTTGTCCAAAAAAAACTTCAACAACACCACAATAGCAACAAAAATCAGTGAAAGAAAGAGACAAATAGGTAGCAAAACATGCATGTAATCTAATTAATTAAAAAAGGAAAAGCTGGAAAGAATACCTCAATGAGGTTGTGGTCCTTTGACTAAAATTTTGAGGAAGCTCCAGGCTCTTTGTCCAACCGGCGGCTGCCTCCTTGTGTCCAGGGAATTTTCTTTACTTGTTGTGGCTTTTTCTGTCTCCCCCCTCTGGGAGAGAGCCGAGAGATGTCCTGGGAGGAAAAGTAGAGAGTTCCCTTTTTTCCTCTTTTTTTTTTTGTCTCCAGAAAGAGACCTCGAGAAGAGTAGTTTGGAGGCCAAAGGTGGAGCTTTGTGTGTTGGATTTGCCAAAAAATGATGATATTCTTTAAGCTAATGAAAAAGAAAGGTCCATCAATTGAGTGTGGAATGGGTTAATAGTTGTTTTGGTAGAGAAATGATGAGTGATTTTTTATTTCCTTGAATTTTCTCTTTGTTTTGTGTTTTTTTTCTTTTACTCAAAAAAACCTACAAATATGAGAAAATCATTCATTAATATATATTATAAAAATGGTAATAATAATAACTTATCAAATAGATAAAATTTCAGGAAAATATTAAAAATTGACAAAAATTTGGTGTCTACAGCTTGCCCCTCTTTGTCTAGAGTTTCAAAGAAACTCAAGACAAAGACGTAGACACCAAATTGCTTACCTGTTTCTTTTAACTGCACCTGAGCTAAAATAATAAACCAACACTTGGCTATAATTATTGAGCAAAATGATGCAATGAAATTACAAAAACGTGACTGAACTCATGTAGAGTTGCCTACGTATCCCGCCATGGGAATCAGGTCAAACGTAGTTCGAATGCAAGCTATTCGAACGACTGACGCTTTTGAAATGATGACTGACCCCAAAATTTTAAAATGATCTGACCCAAACAAAAATTTAAAACGGCACTGACCCGAACCAGAAATTTAAAATGGGACTGACCCAAACAAGAAATTTAAAATGAGACTGGCCCGAACAAGAATTTAAACATGGGACTGGCCCAAACGAGAAATTTTAAATATGGGACTGACCCGAATAAGCATTTAAACATGGGACTGACCCGAACAAGAAATTTAAACGTGGGACTGACCCGAACCAGAATTTAAACATGGGGAACTCGACCCGAAACAAAATTTTTAAACATTGGGACTGGCCCGAACAGAAATTAACATGGGACTGACCCGAACGAGAAATTAACATTGGACTAGCCCGAAAAGAAATTTAAAACCATGGGACTGACCCGAAACAGAATTTAAACAGGGGACTGACCTGAACCAGAATTTAAACATGGGACTGACCCGAACAGGAAATTAAACATGGGACTGACCCGAACGAGAAATTAAACATGGGACTGACCCGAACAAGAATTTAAACATGGGACTGGACCGAACAAGAAATTTAAACGTGGGACTGACCCGAACGAGAAATTAAACATGGGACTGATCCGTACAAAATATTTAAACATGGGACTGACCCGAACCAGAATTTAAACATGGGACTGACCCGAACGAGAATTTAAATATGGGACTGGCCCGAACGAGAAATTAAACATGGGACTGACCCGAACAAGAATTTTAACATGGGACTGACCCGAACAGAAAATTTAAACATGGGACTGACCCGAACGAGAAATTAAACATGGGACTAACCCGAACAAGAAATTTTAACATGGACTTCACCCGAAACGAGAATTTAAACATGCGGACTGACCGAACGGAGAAATTAAACCATGGGACTGACCGCGAACAATAATTTTAACAATTGGACTGACCCGAACGAGAAATTAAACATGGGACTGACCCGAACAAGAAATTAAACATGGGACTGACTCGAATGAGAATTTACCATGGGACTGACCCGAACAGGAAATTAAATATGGGACTGACCAGAACGAGAATTTAAAATGAAAAATTCCGGTATACTTACCTGAAAATAGCCTAAAATTTTGCCCCAGTAGAGGTTAAGTTTATGCATCTGAGCCAATAGTTGATTTTGCATTGCCAGGTTGTTGCACCTTTTGATCAAATTTGCTTAAAACATTTTTCGATCCGCCTTTGTTCACCGGAGAACTTTTCCGATACCGACTCCAGTGCAAGTTGTGATTGTTTTCATCTATGCATGAAATTTTTCTGCAAAAGAGAAAGAACAAAGAAATTGCCACCATCATTTGATCCGTTTCCCTTTGAGAATTGTGTAAACATGAGTCTTTTGATGCCTTCGTCCACTTATGCTGTGGCATTTTTCCAGACTGACCAGGCATACATTTTGCCATATTGTGAAACCTGCGTAGCCAGCTTTGCTGAATCTCAACCATTTCCAAAAGATGACTGAATCCAAGTATGCTTCGAATAAACCATAGGGATTGTCATTCACCAAAATTCAATGATAAAATAAAAATAAAATAAAAAAATTATAAATTATAAAAAAAAATTATATATATAAAAAAAAATGAAGTATGCAAGGTAATTTCACCTAGCATGCATAAATGGATATGCAAAAGAATGCAAAAGAATGCAAATGCAACTAATTGGGCTTTAAGCCTACAAAATGCCATGAATACAAGCAATTGAGGAAAGATGAGTTTCATAAGAATGTATTGCAAAAGAACATTTTTACAACGTGACACAGTTTTTGGCCAACGGATGTCATATTCGAATCTCTGGATATCTTTGTTCCGGAATTCAACATTGGCAGAAGTATAACAAAACGAAGAGAAATTCAAATGAACCAAAGTCACCAGCTGTTTCTCCTCGTGCTCGCTTACTGCAGAACCCTACCTTGGCGCCTTTTCGGGTTTTCACCAAAATTGCGCCCACCCTTTTTGTTTTTTGTTTTTTTTTCTTTTCCTTTTCTTTTCTCTTTTCTTTTTTTTTCCCTTTTTTTTTTTGAGGTGTCCTTTCAAGTTTTCACCTAAGGAACAATAGAAAATCTCGACCATGATCAACTCCGGCATGTGAGTTGAAGATTGCTAGCATCAGTAAAATGCGCTTCCCCTATAAGGTTAGGCGAAGGCATTATGGACATCACTTGCCAATTGATTAGCGAACTTCCTAATAGAAATACAATAAGTGACGAAAGCCAGGACTTTGAGCTTTTGTAATGAGGTCAGGTGGGGTGTTTTTCAAGAAAAGTTGAGGCTTGAAAACAAAATTTTTTTTTTTTGTTTTGATGAGAGGTGTGAAATAACCTGAAATTGCATCATTTTGAGATTATCTCCAATTTTTGAATGAAACCGAGGAAAACTTGCCCCAGTTTGATTGAATTTTTCTCTCTTTGCATTTTTCATTGCATTTTTCTCACTCTTGCATTTTTCTTCAAAAACTAAATTTGCCCCAGTGTGGGGTTCTTTCTTCTTTTTCATCTCTCTTTCAAAATAAATTTGCCCCAGTGTGGAGTTTTCCTTTTCTTTCTGAGCATCTTTTTTCAAAATAAATTTGCCCCAGTGTGGGGCTTTTCTTTTCCTTTTCCTCTTTTGGATCATCTTTTCCAAAAGAAATTTGCCCCAGTGTGGGGTTTGCAATTCTCAGGGGTTGTCAAACGAAAATTATTATTTTGACAGCTCAAAGGGGATGACTAGGGATGAAATGTTTTGATTGGAAAGAAAGATGGCCTGACTTTTGTCTCGTCACTTGCGTGACTTCTAAAAGAAATTTGCATAATCAAATAAAGAACTTCTTACACAGGTCTGAGTTGATAGGTTGAGGGAATGTCTGTCCATCCATCTCTGCCAAAATGAGTGCTTTGCCAGGTAATACCTTTTGAACAATGAATGGCCCTTGCCAATTTGGAGCAAATTTGCCTTTGGCCTCATCTTGCACTGGCAAAATTCGCTTTAGCACTTTGTCCCCTTCTTCTTTAAATGATCGCCGATGGACCTTTTTGTTGTAAACACGGGCCATGCGTTTTTTGTAGCTTTGGCAGTGACATATAGCATTCAGACAATGAATGGCCCTTGCCAATTTGGAGCAAATTTGCCTTTGGCCTCATCTTGCACTGGCAAAATTCGCTTTAGCACTTTGTCCCCTTCTTCTTTAAATGATCGCCGATGGACCTTTTTGTTGTAAACACGGGCCATGCGTTTTTTGTAGCTTTGGCAGTGACATATAGCATTCAGACACTTTTTATCAATCAGAGCCAATTGTTCATGACGTTGATTTAATCAATCAGCTTCTTCCAACTTGGCTTCCTTTAGAATACGCAATGAAGGGATTTCAATCTCGGCAGGCAGCACAGCTTCCCTTTTTCTGCTTTTCATTCAAATGTCTACTGATCTTTATCTCTTTGACTTCAGTCTCGGTGCCATTGTTAACAATCTCTATCTCTTCTAGGTTCGGTTTG